>NW_012106219.1:1681648-1759556 GCF_000951045.1 Mandrillus leucophaeus
AGTTGATGGGTGCTGACGAGTTGATGGGTGCAGCACACCAACATGGCACAAGTATACATATGTAACAAACCTGCACGTTATGCACATGTAACCTAGAACTTAAAGTATAATAATAATAAAAAATAAAAAAAAATATTGACAGTGTTTTACAATTGCCATGGAACAGGCAGGAATTGTGATGTAGTTGTCATTGCCTGTCATTGGATGCACAAACTAGATCATAGCTACTCATACTGTTGTTACTGCAATGGACTCGTGTACTTTGTCAGTTTAGTTTCTGTTTTAAATATCTTAATAAGAATTACACTGATATTTGGCATTAAAATGATAAACTATGAAAAGAAGTAGACATGGAAACAGAACAGCAGCATGTGCATTTGGTATTAGCGAAATAGATACTTGTAGTTGGAGGCATAATTCCATATTCTTTTGAAAAGCAATAGCCAAGTATAAGATCTAAGGAAAGAAGATTCCCTCAAGTAGATGAAGCTGTGTTATATTTGTGGAGATATCTGTACAAGGATTATGGACCCCGTGTCTACATAAGCAACTGAAGATGGAGAAATTATAAAGCTCCTCAGTATATGTGAAAAATTTCAAAGCCACAAGAAGCTGCCTCTTGAACTGTGATTACAGCATTAAATCACTGAACAACAATTCATCAGAAACTTCTTGCTAACTTTGAACACATGATTCAGTTGAGGGAAAACGTATGAATTAAATGGGAAATGTTGATAAAACTTCAGTGGTTTTTGGCATGCCTAGAAATTTATACTAATGGTACTTAAGAGATAAAGCACTTGATCATGGATTGGAAAGCACCATATCCTTTAATAATACGCATAATTGCACTGGTCAAAAGTCACCGTATTTAATTGAGTCCGCAAAAATATATCAAATAATGAGATATTCCTCAAAGAGGAAAGAAACGGATGAATAGGTGATGGTTAAATTGGTAGGGTACTGGCATGAAGTCCCATTTGTCTACTTTTGTTTTTGCTGTATTTGCTTTTGAGGTCTGTATCATACATTGTTTGCCTAAGCCAATGTTGGACATCCCAATGTTCACATTCACACTCCAACCAGAATTTCATGGCCTTCCAGAGTTCTTATTCTCTTACACAAAATGTGTTCTTTGCTTCAAGGAAATATCCAATTGCCTTAGTTCCTCTTTTCTATTTTCCTTGCCAGCTCATGTCTCCCTTCCTCTGACTACTTCACCATCCAGTCTGACCCTACAGCACATCTCTTCAGCTACTCTCCTGCTGGCACCTTCAACTTTCCAGTACTTTCTCTTTAATCCCATGTCATAGTTGTTTAGCTAATTGTCCAACTTTGTATCAATATGCTTTAATTTCTTCTTTAAAAATTAATTACAATATGAGATATGATTAGGCTTTGTGTCTTCACCCAAGTTTCATCTTGAATTGTAATCCCCATAATCTCCACGTGTCAAGGGAGAGACCAGGTGGAGGTAACTGAATTACGGGGCCAGTTTCCCCAATGCTGTTCTCGTGATAGTAGTTCTGGTGAGATCTGATGGGTTTATAAGTGTTTGGTAGTTGCTGCAAGGAAGATATTTCTTTATGCGTCTTTGAGTTTGTGTGCAAGAATCTCTCTAGGGTATAATAGAAGTGGGATTGCTGGCTGGCAGGATATACACCTATTCAAGTTTTCTAGGTATTGCCAAATTGTCTTACAGATACACCAGTGCTGTATGTTGATTTCTGTCATAGAGAAGCTTTAAATATTAAAGAAACCAAGTTTATCGATCTTTTTCTTTATGAATTTGTCCTTTTCAATGTGTTGTGTAAGAAACCTTCTTCTACCACAAGATAATTAAATATTTGACTATATTTTCTTCTAAAAGCTAAAATTTTTCTTTAAAAAATTTTGTCCTTTGGTGTACTCATATTAACTTTTGAGTATGGGATGAAGTTAGAATATAATTTTATGATTTTCCACATTGTGGGCCCTTTGTCCTAGCACACTTTATTTCATTCCACTGGTCTACGTGATTACCCCTGTTCTCACACTTAAAATTCTTGTAGCTTTATAGTTTGTCTTAATTTCTGACAGGGAATCAAAGGTTAGTGACTCATGGTGGAATCAAGGGTTAGTGACTCATTGTTATTTATTTTCTTCAAAACTGTCTCAGCTATTTTTGGCCTTTTACTCTCTCGAATGAATGTTAGGATCAAATTTTATGAAAATCCCTGTTGGGATTTTGATTAAAATTGTGCTAAATTTATAAGTAAGTTTGAGGGAGAACTTATATTTTTGTGATACTGAGGGGGACATCTTACTAAATAGGGTCTTGCTCTTCAGCATGTGATCTTCAGGCCAGTAATATTGACATCACCTGGATGCTGTTTGAAATGCAGCGTTTTGGGTGCTATCCTGTTCTTACTGAATCGGAATCTGCATTTTAACAAGAACCCAGATTTTCCTGCACATTAAAGTTTGAGAAATATGGTTCTAAAGGCATCTCTCCCCTCATTTTAAATACAGCTATTGATTTAGGGTTTGGACATCAGTTTTCAAACCTCTCTCTCTACTAGATTATCTTGAGCAGAAAAGACACTTCTAAAATATCTATCATTTTAATAAAGATACCCCAACCTCAGACTCCGACTCCATCTAGCTATTGTCCACTGTCATTGTCTCCCTTCACCGTCAAACTCTGTGACAGATATGTTTGTGCTCCTGGCGCACACTTCCTCACCTTCCAGCCTTCTCAGACTTCTAGTCCCTATCATTTCATCAAAACTGCTTGATTTTAGGTTATGGAGGACCTTCTAATATCCAAATCCTCTGGGCATCTCCCAGAGCTCACTCTACTTGACCTTCTTGCAGCATCTCTGCATCTTTTCACGATTCACTCATTTCTCCTATATTCACAACATTTGACTCAGTTCAGCTTCTAATCATCTTTCTTATAGCCTTGAAATTCTCTCCTAACCAATATTTTCTTCTCTAACCCATGCCTTCAACTCTCTATAAAGCTTCTAAAATTCTTCTAAACGTAAACCAGAACACGTTACTACTTCACTTAAAACCACTCTGTAGGGCTCACAGATAAAACCTAAAACTTCTTGGCTCATCATCAGAGGGCCTTTTTGATTATGCCTGGCTGTCTTCACTTCATTTCCCTCCCATTCCCTTCCATGAGAGTTATGTTCTAGCCAGTCTAGTTGACTTGCAATTACCCAATAGACATTCCATTCTATTTCCTGTGTCCATGCCTTTGCATTTCCTTGCACCAGAGCTGTCTCTTACTCCTGTGTCTATGTATCAAGCTCTTACTCATCCTTTGGGATCCAGTCCAAATGTCTTTTCCTCTGTGAAGCCTTCCATTCCCACCTAGACAGAGAATCTCTGCTACCTTGGGCTGCATTTTTATGATTTGATTTGCTATCACAGTTTATAGCAACTATTGTTTACCTTTCGTCCCCTACCAGCCTGTGAGCTTGTTGTGACTGGACTTACTCGTACTCACGTTTATATCCCCCATAAAAGCATATAGTAGGCACACAATAAATGCTGATTGCATGAACAAATGGAAGACTGAATCAGGCCGTTAAAGGAGACATTTGTTCATGGTGTTTACTCTATTTGTTTGCAGTTGTTTCTCCTTCTGAAATTTAAGCACATCCTTCTGGGACGATTGCAAATTATTCCTCCCCTGGAAAGTCCTTCCTGAGATGCTCCAGTTGGATGGAACCTCTCATCCTCATGTGCTAAAATGCCAGTTCTAGCTGATCCCTCTCTTAGACACTTCCCTCTTGCTCTGTATTTGAGTCTCTTGCTCAACCCAAGTCATTCGTAAGTTCCCCAGAGAAAGAGATTCTGCCTCATTCTTTTTCATCCTTTCCCCAAATGCCCATCTCAATGCTTTGACATGGGAGACACTTGACTGATGTCTGTTAAAATGAATCAACATTGTTTTAAGTCAAGCAACGAGGAGTTTTCCAATGAGAACATAAAGGAGCTGTGGATTTCTAAACTGGTGAGAACATTATATGGGTAGAGCACATGCTGTGATTATTAATGTCAGATAGGCCGATCACTCTAGAAATCAGAAGCTGAATACTTGCTGAGAGAGAGGCTTGTGGAGGTTTGAAAAATCTAACTCCACAAGGAAGCTGCCCCACAGAAATGCTCTTAACCCACATAGGAGTGTTTGGTGTATCCTCTGTACTCTTATCCTGGGGCAGGAGCAAAAACTGCCTTTTCACTAAGCCCATCTAGACTTCTGATTGGATTTTGGGGCTAAGCTTGGTGAAACTTCTAAAAGGCTGTTCTTAGAAGATGTCAAAGGAGGTGATTAAATCTTCTTGAGCCATGGGAGACCCTGGGAGAAAATGCATTCCCTCCGGCTCGGTTCCCTTGGCTGAAACATCATGGTTGAGGAGTGTTCCTTTCTCACTCCCAGAGGCCTTAGTATTCTAATCTCTGGTTAAATTAAGCATCACTGGAGAGGAAAAAAAGCCTGACTTGGGAAAAACAATAAGCTTAAGTGGAACAACCCAAGCTTGTGGTACAGAGCATGCCTTCGGCAAGTAAATGAGCTCAGACCCTCATCCTGATTCTGATCCACACTCCTGACTAGAAGAAGGGGCCCATTAAATATCAAATTTGCCAACAATCAACATTTTCTTTGATTTTCTCATAAGGCATTAGAAATTTCAATATTTTACTTTAATATGTTTTCATCGTGTGCTGTTTCAAAACAGGCTTGAAAACAGGCCTGCAGCCCCAGCTCCTTTCTTGCCTGCTAAGGGAAGCAAGGCTGTACCTAGCCCTGGATGGCTCACACTTGGACCCTGATCATACCCGGGGTGGTGTGGTAAGTGGTGACCTCCCCACAGTTCCTCTAGCAACAGGATGGAAGTCCCAGCGAGGTGACCTTTGGGCTTGTAGGATCTGAAAATGCTTATTAAAATATGCGGCATGAGACACGGCCATTCTGTGACCCAGAAAGGGTCATGTTTAATTTTTAAAATCCCTCAATTACATTAAACCCCAACAAAGCATAGATGAACATTTCTCCTGTGAATGCTAGAGGATAGCAGTGTTTCAGTGGCTTCATTTTCCCAAGTAGAAACAAAAGGAAAACATTAAAGATAAGTAGAAGAAAACTCTACCTTTATTTTATTCCTGTGGTCAGTGAGCTTACTGAGTACCACTCACTTCCTGCGTCAAAGAGGCATGTGTCCTTCTTCCATGGAAGTCAGAGTTTAGTTGGGAGAGACATATAAATGCAATGACTGAAGCTGTGTTGGATGTTTTCTGTTTGTCTTTCTAGCTCTACCTCCTTCTCTTTCTCTGATTCCTAGGAGGTTAAGCACTACAAGCTGAATCAGAGGGCTTTCTTGCCCTTTGGCTTCAGGTGGTGTTTGATCCTTTGATCAAACTAGCAAGAGGTGGAAGGAAAGGAGGACCATAAGGCTGGTGTGTTTATTTCTTGGCTCTTCCCTGCTGGTCACCGCAGGTTAGATGGGTTTCTACTTACAGCCACAGCTTCTGTCAAGCGATCCTCCCTTACAATTTCACTGACTTTCTCGAGATTTTGGCAGTTGTCTCTTCCCTTGGCTACTTCAGACCTTGGAGGAAGAAACAGCTCCCTGATGTTGCTACTCTCAGGGTACTACAGTATACCTTGTCCCTTAACCCTGGCCAAATTTTGGAGATTCCTGATATGGTTTGGCTGTGTCTCTACCCCCAAATCTCACCTTAAATTGTAATAATCCCCACCTGTCAAGGTGGGGCCAGGTGGAGATAATTGAATCATGGTGGAGGTTTCCTCAACTGTTCTCGTGGTAGTAAATAAGTCTCACGAGATCTGATGGTTTTATAAATGGGAGTTCCCCTACACAAGCTCTCTTGTCTGCCATGATGTGTGAGACGTGGCTTTTCTCCTCACTCGCCTTCCAGCTACGTGGAACTGTGAGTCCATTAAACCTCTTTCTCTTTATAAATTACCCAGTCTATGGATATGTCTTTATTAGCAGCATAAGACCAGACTAATACAAGTTCCTTTATTAAGGCCTCCTCTAGTGCCCTCCCTGAGTGTGCCAATTGTTTTCTGCTAAGACCTTGCCTGATATAATAGGTATCTTGGAAATATAAGATAGGGCACTTAATACACCATGTGGAAATTCTAGAAGGTATTTGGAGGAAGTCAGGCAAGAAATAAATTGTGGGTTAGCCTGGTAGGGAGGAGATTTCAAGCAGCTGGAACTGAAGAAAGTACTAGTTTGTCGTGGTTGAAACATATTGCTCCAAAGGCAAAGGCATCATTACCTATCTTGCTTATTGTTACAGGCTCAGCTTCCACTGAAGCCCCAGATACATCATTTGTGATCAATCACATTTGCCAAATAAGTAGACGAATGAAGGAAGGCAGGGAATTGAAGACGCTGGGGTGTTCTGCAGAGTTCAGATGACAGGGAAAAGGTTAAGCCATGGTAAAGAGCTGAGGTAGAGAGAAAAGAACACATTAAAAATTATGTAGAAAGAAAAGAATAAAAAATAATTTGGTGAATGATCAGGTGAGTGGAATAAAAAATTCAAGAATGGCAACTACTATAAAACCTTGCTCATCATTTTTAATAAGCTATTTTCTCCTGTATTCTTTTGGGGTCCTTTTGCAACTTTCAATGATTGATTCATACTAAACTGTCAAGAATTTCTGCTAACTGAAGCTTCTAATGTGAGGCAGATTTTACCCTACGTATTGAGATTTTCAATTTGATAAAATGCACTGGGGACACCTGAGTTAAAAAGGACACAGATGTTCTCAATTCTTGCCCTTTATTAAGTCTCTCCTTCCAAAGCCCAGGCTCCTGGAATCAGCATTAAGCTCGTGCCAAGAAGGCAACACCTTTTCCACCAAACAGGCAACACTTTCTCAAATGTTAGCGCATTGCTTTTGAAAGATGGGTTCTTCTTTAAAATATCAATACTTTAAACAATTTTTAAGATTATTTTCCACATAAGTCTCCATCCTTCTTTTTACCAGTATTCATTGAAAGCCTGCTGTATGCCGGACATGGATAGATTTGGGAATTACAGAGAAAAACAGACACAGTCCTTGCTTTAAAGAGCTTAAGGCAATTTCAATTGTAAATACAAGACAATATTACCTCCTGCACAGGTTGTTCCTGAAAATATCTGTAGGAGAGTGTTTGAAGTTAGGACGACGAAGTTTATCGTGAGAGAGTTGCGTGAACTAAGATGCACATGGTTGCAGAGAAGTGATATGGCTACAACTTCTAGTTGAGGTTCATGGCTGGGGGGAAACAACACCTCTCTGAAGGTGTGGTAAAGCAGCCAGAGACGGATGGAAGTGCACAGAGAGGGCACAGTACTCAGTTTCCTAAGGTTAGGAACACCTGCTAAAATGAGACTTCATCTGTGCTTAGCCTTAAAAGAGGATTAGTTTGCTGCCTTATGAGGTGGGGGATGGGGAAGATGAGGTTTCTGTTAGAGTGAATGGTGTGTGCAAAGGTGAAGTGTGTGGGAGGCAGGTGAATGGCCATGAGCTAGGCAGGAGTCAGATCACACTAGAAAATTGCCTATTTTATTTCCTTTTTCTATTAATTAGGTTGTATTCTATTATAAGAATAGTTCTTTAAAGTTTTTTAAATTATACAGAAAAATACAAGGTGAAAGGTAAGTTTTTCACACTCCAGTCTAACTCCCTAGAGGGATGAAAAAGCATTAAGACATTTCCGTGTTTTCTTACAGATAATTTTTGTTGGCATACCTGCCTGCACATTCATATATTCCATATTTTGCAAGTAAAGTTTCAATCTAGATTATGCACTCTACATAAAATGCAAAATTTTAAAAATGCCATTTGATTTCCATCTGACTTCTAATTATTGCATGGTATTCTACATTAGGAGTCGTCATAATTTAGTAACCAAACCAAATAAGGAATTTTTATGCTGTTTGGTATTACAACAGTACAGAAGTTGGAACTGACAGATTCTTAAGAGTGGAATAGATAAGTAAGTAGCTTTAATTTTGATGTCCATTTCCATGTTATCTTCCAAAAGCGGAACCATTTTATGCTCGCAGCCATAAGTGTATGAGAGCACTGGATACTAGATTTTATTCAACTTGACAAATCTGAATGTTATTACACTTAATATTTCATACGACTGGAAAACAGGCTTTTAATAGTTGTCTGATAGGTGAACTCCTACTCATTTTTATTTATACCACCTCTCCCAACCAAGTAATTTATTTAGGCATCAATAATTTTCACTTCTCATATATAAATTGCAAACTCCAGTTAGAATAAAAAGAAATTGTTTTTTAAATTTTATTTTTATTTTTATTTTTATTTGACACGAAGTCTCGCTCTGTAGCCTAGGCTGGAGTGCAGTGGCATGATCTCGGCTCACTGCAAGCTCCGCCTCCTAGGTTCACGCCATTCTCCTGTCTCAGACTCCCGAGTAGCTGGGACTACAGGCTCCTGCCACCATGCCCGGCTAATTTTTTGTATTTTGGTAGAGACGGGTTTCACCGTGTTAGCCAGGATGGTCCGATCTCCTGACTTCGTGATCCACCTGCCTCGGCCTCCCAAAGTGTTGGGATTATGGGTGTGAGCCACTGCATCTGGCCAAGAAAATCTTAGAAGTACTAATTAAACACTTGTTATTTGACCATTTGTTTTATTCCCTATATTCACTTCCTTCGGGATATTTCTACAGCTTCTGAAATGGATTTTCTTTTTCCATCTTAAATATGTGACTATTTTAAATTAGCTTACATATTAATTTTTCCCTTAGCTCATCTTTACTGCTTTCTCTGGCATTTAACATTATTTCCTAGGTTTTCAAGGGTAATCTGGAAATGCAATTTCTGCATATGTTGTAGTTAGGGAGGCAGAAAATGAATACTTGAAGAAGAAATCAATATGATTTCAGGTGGAGATAAATGCTATAAAAATAAGGACAGGGTTTGAGGTTATGTACCTTAGGGGATGTGGGTGAATGAAGCTGGTGCTCAGATATGTAGTGGATGCAAGACCTCCTAGAGGAGGCAACATTTGAACAGATCCTGAATGATAAGAAGGAATGAGACACATGAAGATAGGAGGGGTTGGGGGGTGAACCAAGCAGAGAGGAGCGTGTGCAGAGGGGTGGGAAGGAGCTTGAGACATTTGAGATCAGCTGGGAGACAGCTTGGCAGGAGCCTAGTGAGCAAGGAGAGGAAGGAAAAGGTAGGGCCATTAAGGGCCTGGCACCCACTGTAAGGAGTTTGGATGTGTCTGGATTGAAGGGATGCCATGGGAAGGTGTTAAGCTGCAAAGTGACATGATGTGGCATGTTTTTAACAGTTCCTTCTGGTGACATGTGCTACCCTGGCTGCTTCCTCTTCTTTCCATCCCACTCAGCCTCAGGAGGCTTCTCCCCGCATAAATATAGCCCCCTATTATACCACTTGACATTGTGAAGTTACCAAAGGTGAGGATTAAATTGCAACGATGGCTTTACATATGGTCTTTTATCTCTCCTCCAAGTCCTTCAATTTATTACATCAGAGATTGTTTAATTATGCCAAGTCATTGAGTAATAGCTGAAGTATTTTGGATAGATCTGTTAACAGTAGACGTCATTTGGAAACCACCACAGTTGTTTTAGACCACGTCCAAGTACAGAATTGGATTGCTTAACATTAACTGCTGCTTTGACTCTTCAGAGATGTCTGAAATGTTCCATTCCCATGGAACTTTAAAAAGAAAGCAATTTCAAATAAATCTTCCTGTTTTTCCTCTTTCCAATTTTTTACCCTCGTTTAAAAATATTGCCAATAAAAGTCAACTTGAGTGTGAATTATAATTAGAGATACAGTCTCTGAGGTTGCCAAATTATGTTCTTCACAGATCCATTAACATTTCCCCAGTTGTCTGTTGGCTGATGTAGATCCAGGACCAGAAGGACTTTTGGCTACTTCTCCATTTAGTCTCCGCACATAGGCTGATGTGTATCAAGTTAATTGTGGGCTAATTCTGTAATAGGTGCCTCCCAGATGTTAGTCTCCTGAAGCTTGTACTCGGTTCTCTTCTGCACTTGGACTTGTACTTACATCTTTGTCAACTTGCACAGTGCATGAATATCTAATCTCTCACAAACAGTGCCTCTCCCCCTGCTGTAAACTCTGGATTAAAAAATACCCTTGCTGACTACATTGAGTTTAGTTCAGGAGTTTTGATTAACAGCAAATATCAAGTCTGGGAGACTTATTTTGAACTAAAATCTGAGAATGTACAACAGAATAGCCCAATCACACAGTGCAAATACAGGAAGAGTTTAGGATTGAGAGCAAAAGGAAGGTGGCAAAGGAAATAGCAGTACTCAGGCTCTAACTCTACTGTCTTTTGCTATGTCTTACGCATTACTTTCTACATAGCAGCAATAAGTGGACCTACAGTTTCAAGGTGATGCTATATGTCTTTCACCTTGTTTTTACTCCAGAAGTTTGGAATCTGAGCTGACATTTCCTAAATCTCAAATGACAAACTCTTCGGTATCATGGGTGGAAAGTTTTTAGCCGTCTTTTGCAGCCATAGCCTTTACCGGCGATCTATTGGTGACATATTGTTCACATACTGCTTTTCAAAGGACAACCACCCTTAACCACCATCCGATTTAAAATTGCAACACTACAGCCACCACTCCATACCATGCTCTTCTTTCATTTTTCTTAGCACTTGTCACACTCAAAGCTACTATGTGACTTATTAATCTAATAAAGATTATTATCTTTATCTTCGCTAGAATGTGAATCATAAGACAGTAGGGACATTTGTTCACTCACATATACTGAGTACTTAGAATAGTGCTTGGCACATAATAGATGCTTAATAAGTATTTGTTGAATGAATAAATGAATGAATGAATGATGTCTCATGACAGGAATAGAACATGACCATCAGCTCTCAAGTTTATTTCTTATTTTGGGCAGCCAATTAATTCAGCTCTTCTAGTCTTCACTTGTGAACATTTTCATGATGTAATATGTAATATATCGACATCTATCATAAGTTTTAACATGAATTCCTTACCAATCATGCACATTTTCATCTTACTCTTGGACTACCAAACCCTGTAAAATTAGCTATTTGTGTGGTAGTCAAGCTAATCTAATATAGTCTGATCCTCATAATTATGTGATATGTTGATGTCTTTTCATTGTGCACCACTTTGTTTTATTTTCATGTGACCATCTCCTCCTCCTTTGGATTTAGCATAGCACTAGGCACTTTGTAGATACCAACTAAGTACATGGTGATTAAAATGCTATAGGAATTTCCATCTTACAATAGCTATTTTCAGAATATAGGTTAATAGTTCTATTATTGACAGCTGTAGCACCCCAGAGTTTATTCTCATGAAATAGAAATGGCACACTTGCCTGCTGCAGATGCTGCCTCCAGGCTGTTTTCTCTCTCTAGTCCTTTCCGCCTCTGCATTATTCTCTACAACTCCATCCAATTCCCTCCTTTAAAGCCCAGATCTGACCAACTCATGCTAACCTCAGAAACTTTCCATCATCCCCAGTGTCTCTGTAACTAAGCAGAGATTCTTCAGCAACTTATTCAAAGCTCTCTTTAAAGGCCTCAGATTACCTTCATAGCTTTGTAGCTGATCATTTTCATATTCTCAGAAAACCAGGAGAATTATGCTTCCTGCTCTGTATTCTGGGCATTTCTGGTTCTATGACTTGGCTCATGCTGATTCTCTGACCAATTCTTTTCCTCTTTCAAACTTAGCTCCAAGGCAACCTTTTTAAATGAAACTTATTCTAATCCCCCCCAATTGGATGTGCTTTTCCTTTCTCTAAACTACCACAACATTTTGTACTTTTAATATACACCTTATTATTTTTACTTATATTTAGTGTATGAACTTGCATGGTTTCCCTCTTCTATTGGAAGCCACCTGTGGGCAGGGATTGAAGGTAGTGATCACATGCACAGTGGCTGGCATTTGATGTTACATTGCCACACTAATGTGAATGAAGAGCCTTATCCTGAATAATCAAACATTTTTCATCCTTGTATTTGGCCTTATTTCAAAGTTTAAGTAAGTTCAGCTTCCCTGTTTATCATATCAGAGTTGGAGGGATTACTTCATGAGATTGTCTCCTGGAATTTCTAACTTTCATTTAGCATACAAATCAAAATTAATGTATATGAAAGCATTTTGAAAATTAAAAATAGTTATGCAAATCTAAACTATTTTTATTTTAGAGCTCTAGCACACTGCCTGAAATGTAGTTGACACTTCATAAATCTTTGTTGCATTGCATGGAATGGAAAATTAATTGAATATTTGAGATGTATGATAATAAGTTGACTGTCACTGTTGGGTCCTTCCTCTGTGCCCTTCTATCGACATGAGGCAGCTTCTGCCGGAATCCCTATCCAGGGTTGGGAGTTTTGACAGGGTGTGTTTGGATGCTCTCCTGTGCCACTCTGCGTCTGTGGGCAGAGGCCATCTCTGCCTAAACACTCTCCATTCCCAGTTCTCCTCCACTGCTACTATTGCTGATCTCACAAAAATCTTCTGAATGGAAAGTTGATATTTTGTTATTAGAATGATTGGTTTGGCCACTTTGTCATTTAATTGTAGGTTACAAGGAGTGCAATTATGCATTAAAACAATTGAAAGGGCAATAAAAGCGTCAGTCTCAATTGGCCACATTCCACTATGTAGTCATTCATTTATTCCACAAATGCATATTTGATCACCTAGTATGTCAAGGCTTTCTAATACGTGCTGAAATAAAAGGTGAAAAAGTGTAATTCCGGCTGTGAAAGACTGACAATGCCACTGTCAAGACAGATACATTAAAGTGTTTTATTACAATTCCACAGGGTAAGAGCTTGATAGAGCTGCGAACGAAGTACCGTGGCCACATTTTGCCTGGGGTTGTCTAGGGATACCCCACAGAGATGGTTGGCATTTGAATTGGGCGCTGAAGGTGGTAACAGGAAGAGATAGAGGGGAATGATATTCCTGGCAATGAGACCTGAATGTGTGGGATCAAGATTTGTGAAAGGGTAATGTGCTTAGGAATGGTGAGATACTATATGTGACTAGAGTCCCTGGTGTGGAGATAATTACAGGTCTGAAAAGACTTTTAGGTCAGTTTATGGAAGGTGGTTTTATGTTACAGCCCAGGGGTGGAACAGATTCATGCACCAATTTATTTCCACCTCTGGTTAACGTATAGAGGTTGTACTGAAGTGGGAAGGCTAGGATCGGATGAAACCTCGTTGGAGACTATTTGTAATATTCTAGCTCTGAAATGATGAGGTTCCCACTAAAGCCATGGCCATGGGCATGGAGATGCTGGGCTGGGCTGGATGGGGACATTTCTAGGGATGAATAGCAGGATACAGTGACTGGTTAGATATGGAAGATGAGGTGGTCTGTAAGGAAGAGGGAAGGGAGGCTCTTTGGCTAACAGGGTTAGTAGGCTTCATTAACTGAAACTTGTAGAATTGGAATGAGAGCAGAAATGGGTTTTTATGCATACATTAAGTCTGGAGTGCTTTAGAGATACTGAGTAGAGCTGGAATTCAGGTAAGGAGCAATGGAAGAGGGCAATAATGAGATCATTAAGGCAGGTAAATAAAAGGAGAAGACGACCAAAGATGGAACTCTGAGCTTATCCAACAGTTACGGAGTTAACAGAAACAGCCATCACCACAACAAGAAAAAGTGGGATCAGAGAGGTAGGAGGGCAGCCAGGTGCTCTGGCAGCTAAAGAGGTGGAAAGCATTAGGGAGGGGAAGGTGGCCAGCAGTGTTGTTGCTGCCATGAGATCCAGGAGGGTGAAGAGTTCATTGAGGCCTTTGAGTCCGGACATAAGGAGGTCTACAGTGTTCTTAGGTAGGACCTTCACCTTTACAGTGTGAGGGCAGATGATAAAGCAGACTAGAAGACAACGACCAACTGCAGCTTGTTCTTAGGAGACAATTGACAGTAAAAAAAACAAACCAGAAGACAAAATGAGAGCAAGGGGAAAAGAGCTATATCTTCATGGAAATTGAGGGAACTAATGTAACTATTGTAACTTGGAATGGAGGAGGTTTAAGTTTACAGGCTGATGGATAGGAAGGAGGAAAGGAATAAGGGGGCAGTGAGATATGAAAATAGGAAGGAGGGCTGAAAAAAATGGAATATGGTTCAGAATAGCGTGGAAAAAGGATGGACCAGTCTCTTAGCAAAAGGAAAAGGACAAGGCCAGGTATGTTTAGAAGGCGAAACAAAAGAAAATAAAAAGGTGGGTTGATAGGATGTATGGCAAGTTTTTTAAATGGTAGAAGGAAAAGTGAAAAGGAGTGAGTTGGCAAGAACATAGAGGGATTGATATGATGAATGATGAGAATTTGAAGTGCTGTGATGGGGAATGAGAAAGAGGGTTAAGTGAACCTCTAAGGACTAATGAAAGCTCTGCTAAAGTATGAAGGGGACCCAACTGAGCTGGCAAGGTGAGTCATTATATATTTATGTTGCTAAAGAATGAGGAATAAGTTGTGTACTATGTGCTAAGCAATATACTAAGCATTTTACAATAATAATTTTACAATAACATTTTACTAAATATAACTCCCTATGTGGCATGTGTCATTTCTATTTTACATGCGAGGTAACTGAGGCTCAATGATTTCTTCATACAGCTAATGAGTGGCAGAGTCAGAATGAGCCACCAGCTGTTTCTGGCTCCACATCTGGGGCGTTTTATATTCATACTATCCTGTCTCCATGGGAGCTGAGCTTGCAGGCTGGAGGCATACTTTATCTCAAATGCAGAACTACTCAGCCAGAGAGCAAGTCCCATCACTTGTGGATTTTAGCTTCCCTGTGTGTAAAACTGACTGGACATGTTGGGATTGGGCAGAATGGGAGGTGTCCTAGGTGGTCTCCAAGATCCTCCGTAACTCAAACATTCTGTGATTCTAACCCTACAGTAAATATGCTCAAACGGAACTTTTGCTTGGAATTACAAAACAAGATACAACAGCCTATGCAGAGTGCCTCTGACGCGTTGTCTCTTTGTATAGGACAATCTCATTGCTATTGTTTTCAATTCAGACTGAGAATCTAAGCCTGACACAAATATATTTTTTCTCAGCCACATTTTACTTTTTACCGTGCTTGGGAGGAGACAGGGCTATTACATTTTTTTCTTTTCTACAAACTGCCTATTCTTTGTCCCTGCTTTTTGGCACTTTTGTGATCATGGTAGCTAGAGGATAAGTTTTCTTGACCTTTTACAGACTGCAATCTCATCTCAATCAGAGCTGTCAAGTGGATTGCTGAAAGCCGCTATTTAGCCTGATTGGGGAATGGAGTCCTACCTGCCTGGAGACACCTGCTTGCTGAATACTTACCAGTGCTAGTACATTTCCTGCTTGGACACACACTTTGAATCACACAGTCTGCTCACTCTGACCTCAGCACCTCTTACTTCTGTGAAGTTGGAACCAATTCTCGGAAAGAAACTCTCCAGCAAGTTTAGGGACTAGTATTTATGTAGAAATAAACTATAGGATCAGAAAATCTAAGAGTAAATTAAAAATGCATTTTTGATGGTTACATTCAAATCATCCAGGAGATTAATATCTGTTTTAGGCAAGGTATACAAACAGTTATATCTTTCTTGATACATGAACTATGATTTTATCAGCAATATTTATACTGTTGAGCTAGCCCATCAAAGATGAATCTCCACAGGTACTCATAGAGATTAGAGCTCATCTGTGCACAAATCCAGTGCTTATGGGGAAGGATGGGCCTAAAGTCTCAGGTCTCCAGGCATGGGGCCTTTGGCCTTCTATCATTAACAGAACTTGAGAATTTCTAAGTTTGATTTATAATGAAACTCTACCAGATTGCCTTCCATTTAGCACTTACATTACCTGTCTCTAGTTATTTCTTATTGATAGGCAAAGAACAACTTTTAGCAAAGAACACAGATATCCGGTTTGCACACATTTCCCAAATGCCTGTTTTCTGTGGGTACCGTGCGCCACAGGGAATTTTAAAATGAATAAACTGGAGTCACAGTGTGGCAGGGACAGGTACAGACGTAAATAGCTTAAATAGAAGGCAACTCTCCTTTTTGTATTTTTTCAGAAATTATTTTAGGATTTCTTTAAAAAAATAGATTTAGGGGATATAAGTGCAGTTTTGTTAACGGATATATTGCTTAGTGGTGAAGTCTGGGCTTTTGTTACAGCCATCACCTGAATAGTGTACTTGGACCCACTAAATAATTTCTCATCCCTAATCCCCCTCCTGCACTTCCTAGACTCTAACGTCTATTATTCTACTCTCTATGTGCGTGTGTATACATTATTTAGCTCTCACTTGTAAATGAGAACATGTGGTACTTGGCTTTCTGTTTGAGTTATTTCACTTAAGATAATGGCCTTCAGTTTCATTCATGTTGCTGCAAAAGACATGATTTCATTCTGCTTTATGATGGAACATTATTCCCTGGTGTATATATACCGCATCTTTTTCTCTCTTTTTTTTTTTTTTGAGATGGAGTCTCACTCTGTCACCCAGACTGGAATGCAGTGACATAATCTCGGCTCACTGCAACCTCTGCCTCCTGGGTTCAAGCAATTCTCAGGCCTCAGCCTCCCTAGTAGCTGGGACGACAGGCATGCACCACCATGCCCAGCTACTTTTTTGTATTTTCAGTAGAGACAGGGTTTCACCGTGTTGGCAAGGCTGGTCTCGAACTCCCGACCTCAGGTGATCCACCCACCTCAGCCTTCCAAAGTGCTGGGATTACAGGCATGAGCCACCACACTCAGTCTACCACATCTTCTTTATCCAGTATTTCATTGATAGACACTTAGATTGATTCCATATCCTTGCTATTATAATTTGCTCTTTGATACACATACAAGTGCAGGTATCTTTTTAATTTAATGATGTATTAGGGTTCTCTAGAAGGATAGAACTGATGGAATATATATAGAGAGATAATATATAATGGACTACATATGTATGTAGATAGGTAGGTAGGTTGGTAGGCAGGCTGGGAAGCTAGGCTGGTCTCTCTCTTCACATTTTTCTGCCTACTTATATTCTAGCTGTGCTGGCAGCTGATTAGATTGTGCCCACCCAGATTAAGGGTGGGTCTGCCTTTTCCAGCCCACTGACTCAAATGTTAATCTCCTGTAGCAACACCCTCACAGACACACCCAGGATCAATACTTTATATCCTTCAATCCAATCAAGTTGACACTCAGTACTAACCATTATAAATGATTTCATTTCTTTGAGTATCTAGATACCCAGTAGCGGGCTGCTGGATCGAATGATAGTTCTATTTTTAATTCTTTGAGAAATCTGCGTAGTGTTTTCCACAGAGGTTATATTTAAGTTCCCATCAACAGTGTATATGAATTTCCTTTTCTCTGCATCCTCACCAATATCTGCTGTTGTTTTTTCTTTTTAATAATAGCCATTCTGACTGATATAAGTTATATCTCACTGTGGTTTTGATTTGCATTTCTCAGATGGTTAGTGATGTTGAACATTTTTTCATGTTGGTCATTTGTGTTCTTTTGGAAAATGTGTGTTCATGTCCTTTGTCCACTTTTTAATGGAGTTTACATTACAAAGTAACACTAATAAGTGCTGTAATTAGGATGTTGAGAAAATACTGGAGTGTAAGAGATTAATGCTTCTAAAACACAAAAGACTTTCCCCTCCTCTTGTTTTCTCCTAGAAATTTTCTTAGAGTAACATTCTTGCTCTCTTTCCCCACCATGTGAGCAGGAGTAATGTATTAGTCTGGTGGCTTTGGAAAAGGAGCTCAGCTCAGGCTTGCTTTCTTCAATGTTTTAAAGTGAGTGGTAGAAACCCACAGAAGCAAAGGCTGCGTCAGTTCGTGTCTCCCTGGGCTTGAGTGGGAAGCTTAGTTCTGAGCTTCATCTTAGGCCTCTTGGACTGTAACACATAAGCCTTTCTTTTCAACAACGATAATAGATTAATGATAATAAAAGGGATTAGTCTCTATCTGCCTGATTTCTCCAAAACTTCTACTGTATCCTAAACTCCGGTTTTGAGGGAAGGAGCAGTTTTTTAATAACTCCCCAAAACCCCAAAGAGGACATTCCAGGAAGAAGAAGCTATGTTGTTAGAGATGAGAGTGAGGGGTATAAAAATGCACAGAAACACTTTCATCTTGAAACAAGCATTTTAATTGTAGGGAATATGCTAAGTTACTTCTCATTTTATTGATCCGTTACATGGAAAATTCTATACTATGTTGTCAGCGTTTTGCTGATACCATATTGTATAATGAACAATTCAAAAATGCAATCACTTATGACAACAAATATTCATTACTTATAAGTCTGAGAATTGGCCAAGGCTCTGCTGGGCTTCACCATGCTTGGCATGTCTTCTCACTCTGGGTTGAGTTACTGTCATGGTGGATGGCAGGAATGCAAACGGAACAAACCGAAACTTTTAATACCTCTCACAGTCATTGCTCCGATCTGGCATACTGTCATCTCTATGCACATTCAATCAGTTAAAGAAACTCACATGACTAAGCCCAAAGCCAATGGGGCAAGGAAGTGTGATTCACCCACAGTGAATTGTGGCAAGGATGGGACTGTGATACAGTCTCCCACATATGCCATTGGCTTTCATTTAGCTTCTCATATATAATATCTTTAGCTGCTTTTTATGCTATTTGCATTATCTAGCTTATTTATTTAATCTGTCTTTGATAAAACTCTGAAGATTTTTACATTTTTGGGGGTTTATTTTCCTGTTGTAAAGAACTATTAAGCACTCTTCTATGTGAATGTCTAGACTACTTTTGTGAGTTATTTTAATATTTTATTCATGAAACTTTGGGGAATCCAGTGAGGCTGGACTTTCTTTACTACCAGAAAATATTTTATTTATTGACTGTTGATGGGAGTGTAAATTCAACCATTGTGGAAAATAGTGTGGTGATTCCTCAAAGACCTAAAGACAGAAATACCATTCGACCCAGCAATCCCATTACTATGTATATATCCAAAGAAATATAAATCATTCTAAGATAGAGGCACATGTGTGTTTATTGCAGCACTATTCACAATAGTAAAGACAGGGAATCAACCTAAATACCCATCAACAATAGACTGGATAAAGAAAATGTGGTACCTATACATCATGGAATACTGTGCAGCCATAAAAAGGAATTAGATCATATCCTTTGCAGGGACATGGATGAAGCAGGAGGCCATTATCCTTGGCAAACTAACACAGGAACAGAAAACTGAATACTGCATGTTCTCACAAGTGGGAGCTAAGTGATAACACACGGATATATAGAAAGAAACCACATGCTGGGGCCTTTTGGAGGTTGGGAGTTGGGAGGAGGTAGAGGATCAGGAAAAATAACTAATGGGTACTAGGCTTAATGCTCAGGTGATGAAATCTGTACAACAAACCTCCATGACACATGTTTAACTATGTAACCTGTACATGTACCCCTGAACTTAAAAAAAAAAATTAAATGAACCAGGTTCCTTATAACTTTCATCTGTGATAGGCAGACTCCAGGGTGCCTCCTTGACCACTGCCTCCTGCTACCCCCACCATTGTGGTCCTCTTGCTTTGAAAGTGAGCAGGACCTGTGACTTGCATCTAATCAACAGAATATGACAAGAGTGATGGGATGTATGTGATTAGGAAACTGAGGTCCTCAGTTCAACAGCTCACATGAAATTGATGCTGCCAACCACCATGTAGGCCTCGAAATGGATCCTTCCCCAGTCAGTCCTCAGATGAGGCTGCAGCCCTGGCTGATACTTTGATTGGAACCTTATGATATGAAGCAGAGGACTCAGCTAAGCCTTTCTCATACTCCTGATTCATTGAAATGGTGAGATAATAAATGGGTATCATTTTAAGCTACTAAGTTTGTGGTAATATTGTTACACAGCAATAGAAAACTTTTAAATCCATTGTCTGTTTTAGAGTACCAAGGATAAAGTGTCTTAATTTGCTGCCTGCCAGTTCTATGCTTTATTTCATTTTGATCTCCCATTTTGTTACCGTTGTCTTAGTTGATGTATTAATGTCAAGAACTTTTGTTGGTAAGCACTGTGTAAGCAGATTTGCTTAAATCCCTTTATGTCATATGTGTTTGTGTTTACAGAGAATTAAAAATACATACTTGTTAAGTTACTAAACCTCTACAATGTATTTGGCACAATTCTAGCTAGTGGAGTTGGATACACAGAAAGACATGATCTCTGCTTTCATAAAGCTTATTGGAAGAGTCAGAATAACAACTAAATACAATTTAAAAATTACACATTTGAATAACTGTCTAGAAGACATAAATAGGCCACTGTGCTCTAGAATAACTAGAGGATCTTTTCTAGCAAAGTCTCTTGAGGAGTTAGCATTTAAGTTGAGATTCAAAAGATGAGAAGAGGCAAATATAGTGTTTAATTCTCATTAGTTTCGAGTTGGGTGAGTTGGTGCAAAATTGTTGGCTCGTGTGTGTAGATATAATATAGATGGGATTTATAACAAATTCAGAAATAAATTTTATAAGCACTTTAAGTTCTGGAAATGGAAGGAAAATATAATGAAATGAGCAAAAAGTGTGCATATTTGGAATGTAATCTGGTGATAAGTTGGGTAAGAATGGTATGGTGAAATACTATGTTAGAAATTATTAGGACAAGAGAAAGATCTTTTAAAATTATAAGGAGTTAGATTGAGTTCTATCTAGCATATATTGACCAAGCACATGGCTAGACTTGTATTTATAAGAGCAGAGTCAAGCTGTTTTTGAAAATACTTTGTACATCCATCTCCCTCTGGCATCTCTATTATTTCTCTGCAATTGCTCTGCTGGCTTTTATTAAGCTACAGATATCTCATCCCACTGTGAATCTAAATCTTTTGCCTCTATCACTTCAGCGCACACATTGCATTTTAGAAGAATCCAGTATGCAATTCTGGGTGTGCCAAGAAGGAAATAGTTTTCTCTTATTTTGGCTTGAACTTTTTTCTTACCAAGTAGTTCTCAGAGGTGTTTATTTCTTAGGCATTTCTCTTGATGGCAATAATCTTTCTCCCCAAAGTATGTTTGGGTTTGAAAGTGCATCTGTCTTGAGAGTCTGGAGCCATCTTAAATGTAAATGTGTACTTTGTGAACATTAGTAAATTCTTGGGAAAGAAAAGTGATGGCGATTTGATGTATGAATTCTGTGTGTATGTGAGTGACTGTGTGTGTGTGTATGTGTGAGAGAGAGGGAGAAGGAGAGAGAAAGAAGGAAAAGAGTGGAGGGGGGCCTGTGTGTGTGTGTGTGTGTGCATGTGTGTGTCTGAGAGAGAGAAGGAAAAGAGTGGGGAGGGGCCTGTGTGTGTGTGTGTGTGCGTGTGTGCGTGAGAGAGAGAGAGAGGGAGAAGGAGAGAGAAAGAAGGAAAAGAGTGGAGAGAGGGGGGGCCTGTGTGTGTGTGTGTGTGTGTGTGCATGTGTGTGTCTGAGAGAGAGAAGGAAAAGAGTGGGGAGGGGCCTGTGTGTGTGTGCGTGTGTGCGTGAGAGAGAGAGGGAGAAGGAGAGAGAAAGAAGGAAAAGAGTGGAGAGAGGAGGGGCCTGTGTGTGTGTGTGTGCGCGTGTGCATGTGTGTATGAGAGAGGGAGAAGGAGAGAGAAAGAAGGAAAAGAGTGGAGGGGGGGGCGTGTGTGTGTGTATGTGTGTGTGTGTGCGTGAGTCTGTTTGTGAGAGAGAGAGGGAGAAGGAGAGAGAGGGAAGGAAAAGAGTGGAGAGAGAGAGGGAGGTCCCGTGTGTGTGTGTGGAACAGGGAGAGAGTGAGTGAGCGAAAGTACAAATAGGAGGGAGTCGGAAGGAGGAGGCAGATGAGAAAAAAGAAAACACAAATTCTTTGAAACAGTTGATAAACATAAATCAGTTTGACATGAAGCAGGTGCCAGGGTTACAGAGACAATCACACCAGGACTATGTTTACTGATTAGACAGCAAGAAAATGATGAGAAAAGGGAAGCAACCACTTAGGGTAACCTTTTCAGATAGACAGGAAGGCCCCAGAGAAGGAAAATAGGAATGATGTGAGAATCCAGCTTCTCCTCCTTTCCTGAGTTCTGTGTTCTAGGAAGAGGCTAATTCAAGGTCCTAGTGACAATAGAGGAGGAACCCTTTTCTACATAAGTAGCTGACCTCTGCAGCCATAGTTTCAAAGTGCAATGCGAGAGGAGGATTACTTGGAAATTGATCTCCAAAGGTACTTGTTTCCCCAGTATCAAAAAGTTGAGCGCTTGGATTGGGATTACAAGCAAGTAATGACAAGTGTGGAATTGGAAACGGGATAGAATAGAAGGCTGATGAACACATTATAGAGTGTTAATGCAGTCTAGAAGCGACTCTATATCTATAAATTCCTATTGACTCTAGAAAAATGAAAAGATAAAGCAATAGTCCTGATATCCTTGGATTTTGGCAAAAGAAGAAAGGTTATTACATCTAGAACTCCTGGGAGGCATCTATTAATCTTGCTGTTCTTCCCTTCTCATCCCCACTCTTTACTTCAGACACATCATTTTCAGCTCTTTCTTGAACATTTGTCGTCACATTTTTAAAAAAACCTTTATTTTTTCTCTTTTTCCCAATGGCTAACACTGAAGCATAAAATCTTTTCTTTTACTTTTTAAAATACCCAACTTCTAGTCTTTGGGACATTTCTTCTTTAACTCACTATGCTACTGAACCTTTAAAAGCAAACATATATTATTCAGTTAGATTTAATTCAACCACAATTTATATTTTTTTCATTTTTATTTTAGATTTAGGGGACACATATGCACATTACAAGGGTATATTGCATGATGCTGAGGTTTGGGCTTCTATTGATTTCATCACCCAGATAGTGAACATAGTACCCAATAGGAAGTTTTTCAGCCCTTGCCTCCTACTCTCCTTCCCTCCTTTGAGAGTCCCCAATGTCTGTTGTTCCCATCTTTATGTCTATGTGTACCCTAGATTTAGCTCACACTTATGAGTGAGAACATGATATTTGGTTTTCTGTTTCTTTTCTGTGTTAACCCTCTTAGAGTGTTGGCCTCCAGCTCCATTCATGGACATGATTTCATTCTTTTTTATGGCTGCGTACTATTCCATGGCATATATGTACCACATTTTCTTCATCCACCATTGATGGACATCCAAGTTGAGTCCATATCTTTGCTACTGTGAATAGTGCTGTGATGAACATACGAAGACACATATCTTTTTGGTAGAATGATTTATATTCCTTCGGGTTTGAACCCAGTAATGTGATTGCTGGGTCATGATTCAACCAGTTTATTGAATGCATATATACCAGATGTTGTGCTCAGCATATGGATGAGATGAGAGATGAGAAATCTGCCTCTGTTTTGTTTGACCTTATTGCTACAGCAGTTTAGTGGGGACAGACTTGCCTTCAGCAGATACTGCTCACAGCCATATATGCTCAACAGGGCAGGTTACATTTGAGTAGAATATTGAGAGACAGTAATAGCTCACTAAATAGTGGGAGATGGAAGTGGAGATATGCATGGGGGAAAAGGAGGGAAAGGGTGTTCAGGGTGAAGGGAATGTCCTGGGTGATATTAATAGTATGGAGTGAATAAATAGCATGGTTCCTTTCAGAAGTGGATGGAAGTTTCAAGGGAGTGATGAGAGATTAGATGAAAATGTGAAGAGGATCCAGTTCCTGGAGCCATGGTGTAGGTGACAGTCAGCTATTGAAGGATTGAGGCAAGAAGAATTATGATTAGGTTTTGGTTTTAAAGACAAAATACCATTAGTTGTGCTGAGGATGGATTTGAGGAGAGGTTAAACAGAGGAAGAAAACAAGTTAGCATACTATTGCAATTGTTGGTGTGAGAAGTGAAGTGGGTCTGAAGTAGGTGGGGGTGATGTGATGAATAGAGGAGTCAGATATATTTAGGAGGTAGAAACAAAAGCGTTTAGTAACTAGTTGGGTATTGGGAATGGAGAGGAAAGGAGATTCTGTAATTCAGGAGGTGGAAAAGACATTTTGGGGAGAAATAATTTACCTTTGGACATGTGCTTGAGGGGTCATAGAAGTCAGCCTTATAGATAATAAAGTGACTAGAAGTCTGCCTCATATACAATAAGGAGTGTACTTTCAAGGTAAACAGAATCACCTGGGGCATTACAAAGAGTGAGAAAACGGATCTTTGGAAATACCAACGGTTGAAAAACAGGTAAAAGAGGAAGACAGGTCAGCCAGAAACTAGATTTGCCAGAAAGGTAGGAGAACCTCTTCACCATGCAAAATGCCTCTAATTCCATAGGTTAAATGGCTAAAATGGATTACTTCAGCAAATGAATGGAATTATCAGTCAAGTAACAGGCATGCTCAAATTTAGAGCTCTTTCTATTGTTGATGCTCAGAATAATATTCCAGAATGAATGCTTATCCTATAACTGAGTGTGTCAAAAGACTCTTCATTAGTCCTGAAGAGGGAGTGGAAACTTGTGTAAGGAGCCAATTTGATTGAGAATACAGGGAAGCAAATGAAAAACCCTCAGTATGAAGGGAACTTTCTTTGAGTAGTTCATTTGAAAGCTATATTGTTTCTCTCATATTATATTACCTTAATTCTTCTTTCTAAAAGTTTAGCTCAAGAAAACATTGATGTTCGAAAGTTAGATTTTATTGAAGAGATATTTTAGAAAACAGTATCTGAAACATTATATATATATACAGATAGATAGATACATCAGTTACAATTGTGTCCAGTGGTTCTTTTTATTTCATTTAAAAGTATATCTTAATTATCTTTTTGTATCAGTACACAAAGAATTTCCCTATTTTTTTAAAGTTTCTGTGCAGTGTTCCACTGAATGAATGTACAATAGATAGCCAACCCCATATTGATGGAACTTTAGGTGATTTTAAATTTTCTCCATACAAACAATGCTGCAATGAAGAACTATGTATATATGTCACTTTTACAATCTGCTATTATAGGATAAATTCCTGAAAGTGGAATTGCTGTGTCAAATAGTATGTCCATTTGTAAATTCAATAGATATTGCCAAATTGCTTCTTTAGGGGTCATTCCAAATTGCATCCTCACCAGTAACATACAAGAGTTCATGTTTTCTCCACTGCTTTAGCAACAAAATCTGTCCAAATTTTCAAATGTTGACAGTCTGATAAATGAAAAACAATGCAGTATAGTTTTAATTTGCATTTCTCTTTTTTGAATGTGATCAAATATATTTTCTATGTTTGAGAGCCATTCGTAAAGCATTTTCTGTGACCTACTTATTTTAATTTTCCTGTTAATTTTTTAATTGGTTGTAGAAATTTATTATGTATTAGTGAAATTAGTATGTACATTTTCCCCAAGTTATTCTTTTTTGTCTTTTAACTTTCCTTATGGTGGTTTGTGCTTTGCAGAAACGTTTGACTTTTCTGTGATCAGATTTATTATTTAAAAGTATTTCTAAATTTCATAAGCTATACGTTCTAAAGTTATAAGAAAAAATCTATCTTTTATTGCTTTATTGGTTTGTTTGTTTTAATTTTAAGGCTATTTGGAATTTTTCCGGATACACAGTTGGAGTTCCTGCATAGGGACTTAGCTTAGACCTAGAAAATGTTGTTTTTAAATGAGACATTAATTAAGAGAGAAACTTGAAGAAGCTCTTTTAAAGTAAAAGAGCAGAGCAATTGAGGAAACAGTTTTGTTGTCAAAGATGGCTGACATCTCAGTACACAAAAACACTAGAAGTAATTTCATTTTTCCTGGTTTATTTTAGCAATGTTTTAAATAGAATTTAGCTGGGTAAGGAAAGCCTTTCTTTAGAAGGTTTTGGAGTCAGACACAAAATTGTGACTATGAAAGTCAAAATCACAATGAGATAGCACCTCACATCTGTTGGGATGGCTATTATCAAAAGATGAAAGATGCCACTGTAGAAAGCAATTTGAAGATTTCTCAAAGAACTTAGAACTGCCTTTCGACCCAGCAATCCCATTACTGGATATATGATGCAGCTGGAGGCCATTATCCTAAATGAATTAATGTGGGAACAGAAAACCAAATATTGCATGTTCTCACTTATAAGTGGGAGCTAAACACTGAGTATACATGGACACAAAGAGGGGAACAATAGACACCAGAGGTTACTTGAGGGTGGAGCATGGGAGGAGAGAGAAGGAAATCCTGCCATTTGCAACAAATATGGATGAATCTGGAGGACATTATGGTAAGTGAAATAAGCCAGATACAGAAAGAGAAATACTGCATGATCTCACTTACATGGGGAATCTAAGATAGTCAATCTCACAGAAGCAGAGCATTGGATGGTGGTTGCCAGGGGCTGCAGGAAGCAGACATAGGAAGATTTTGGTCAAAGAATTCAAAGTTTCACTTACACAGGATGAAAACATTCTGGAGATCTAATGTACAGCTATGGCGACGACAGTAAACAATACTGCATTGTATACCTGAAATTTGCTTAGAGAGTGGACCTAAAGTGTTCTTGCTACCCCCTCCTGGCCACACACATGAGAAACAGAATGGTAACCATGTGAAGTGACAGCTGTGTTTGCTTAATTGTGGTGATCGTGTTACAATGTACACATATGTCAAAACATCAAGTTGTACACCTTACATATATTTGTCAATGATACCTCAATAAGTCTGAAAAAAATAGTTCGTATGCCATTCCTGTATATACACAAAACCCAATTCTGAGTTAGGGGTAGGTATGGAATGGAAGAATATAAATCAAGAAGCCTTAGACGATTGTGAGAGCATAGAACCAGACAGTTGAGGACAAATCACAAAGTAGTTCTTTTTTCTTATTTTGGCTACTAACCAGATTTTAGAATGAAACTGCAGAACGATTATTGAAAAAAGTGTTGAACTGTAGCCCTGATGGTGTGATAAATAAAGACTTTATACAGCCCTTAGGCCAGGTTTTGTCATCAATTTGGTTCAGGTCAGGTCAGGTTTTCCTGCCAAATGAGATTCTGAAAAAGTTTTAGTTTTAGAGCTTTTAGGATTTGAACATTTTCAGTTAAGAGGAATAATTTTCCTTGTATTTATCAGTGTCAGAAGAAGGTGGTTGTCCTCTGTGGTGGAGTGGGAGTATATTTTATTCTTCAGAAAATCATTACAAGAGTAGAAAAGAAGACTCATACTTTAAATATCTTTACCTATAGTTTCACTTCATTGAATGGCATGAAGAAATTTCTCAGGTCAAATACATATGTATATGGAAAATGCTCAGCAAAACCAAACTTCATTCTTCTCTGTACATTTTATAGTTTTGGATCATTTATATTGTGCATTAGTATCCTACTGGCTAAATATTCTGCTTACGTGTTTATACAGTGCATGGTGCTAGGCATCGAGGAAACAAAAGAGATGCTCTCTCTTCTGAAGTATTTGTAGTCAATTTAGTGAGACAAACAGGCAAACCAGTAAGTATAGCCCAGTATGGAGAGTGCTAGGTACAAATTGGCATAGGGTGCTTTTGGGACATGGAGAAAGCACAGCTAAACTAAAGGGAGGAAAAAGCTTGAGCCGAGTTCTGAAGGAACTTGTTTTCTTCAGAAAACAAGTTAGAAGAAAAACAAGTTGAGTGCAGAAATGGAAAAATAAACGAAGGAACAATCAACTGTAAGATGTGTAGGTGTGGAAGTTCAAATGGCTGAGCTGGGCCGCGGTGAAAGGTGCATGTAAGAGAGTGAAGAAAACAAAACCAGTGAGACAGGAAGGAATCAGATCATGGAGCCTCTGATGTCCTAAGCGAGGGCACAGCACCGCTGTTTTGAAACACACGCAGGTAACAGATACTACTGAATAATTTTAAGCAGCAAACTGACATGACTAAGTTTGCCTTTGACAAAGACCGCTGTGATATCTCTGTGGAGGATACATTTGGGCAGGCCACAGAGAAAGCCAGGAGACCCAGGCAAAAAATAAGGGCCTGACCTAATAGGGTGTGTGGGAGGAGGAAAGACTCAAGAGACATTCAGGTAGTAGAAGCTATGGGGATTGATAATGGAATGCGGAAGAGGAAGAAGTGAAATGTGAGCCCCAGCTTTCTTGCTTGAGTAGTTTGGTGGATGATGGTACCTGTAATGGGGAGGAGTTGCCTTGGGGAAGGAGGAGTTGCCTTGGGGAAAGGTGATCATTTCTGTTTCGGATATCTCAAATTTGAGAGGCTACTGGTATAAACTAATGGAGCTACCTAGGAGGTGGTTAGCAAAGAGTGCTATATGGCAGAGAGGTTAGAGTCGGAGAATAGATTTGGGAGTTATTAGAATATATCTGGTTTTCACAGCACAAGTTTGGGTAGGACCATACAGGATGGGGCTGTAGAGAGTAAAGAAGAGAAATTCTGGGTTGATGGCCCAAATGGACAGAGGTGTTTCCTGTACAAATTGGGCAGCCATTTTTTTTTAACAACTTCCTGGTGAGGGTACCTAAAAGCAATGAATGAACACGTCTAGCTATATGGATCAGCTGCTTGTTAGTTATCATGCAGCAGAGGATGGCTAGAATGGAAAAATCAGAGTGGTGCCTGACTGTTACACTTGACTGGGCTGTGCACTATTGCTTAAGTTTTCACTCTAAGTATCTTGGGTCCACTCTTCTGTACTGGAGGTGGGTCTTTTGGGGAGGTCAGAACAGTGATCTGGGTAACAAATAATGGCCCTCACTGGTCATCATGAAATGCACTCAACTTCTTATCTTCCTGTATTTTGTCAGTGGAAGAACGTTGGTATGTTGTAGGCTTAATGTCCATGGAGATTTGGAATTTGATGAGAATGGTCAAGCCAAGTTTTAGAATTTAAGCCTCTGGAGTATTTTTGTTGTCGTTGATTGTGGGCTGTCTGCCATTGTTCTCCTCTAATCTGTCACATCAACATTTTCTATCTCAGAATTGAAGGGAAAAATAGGAGACAAAATTCCAGAACCTTTGTCCATCACCATTTTGTGTCACAATCCCACTCAGTTACTGTGTTCTAGTGTCACTGATCTGGCTTCATTCTCTTCAACTCATTGAGCTGTTTTATCTACCACAGGACTTTGGTACATTTTGCATGGAATTTTTTCCACCTAGTTTTTATCATGGCTGGCATTTCACATTTCCCTTCATACGCCACTTTCTTCCCTGATCACCAAATGCAGGTTCATCTCTCTCTCCCTCTCCCACTTCTCAGCAGTCTGTCAGTTTGCCTACTTGTTTTGTCTATTTCCTTTACTCAGTTTTAACTTTGACAAGGTAGTAATTCATGTGTGTTCAATATTATCAAAATAATAAAATATATTTTAAATTCATTCTCATTTAAACCATCTAATATACCCAATGAGTGGTATTAACATTAACCTCATCTACAAATGGGAAAATTTGAGGGCTGGAAGGCTCAGGTGACTTGCCCAGGGCCACACAGCCAGTAAGTGGAGAGTTGCACTTGAATGTAGAATTTCTGACTGACAGGCCATACCTGCTTTTAAAATACTGTTTTGAGTGCAGGTCACAATGTCATCTTTCTAAAGAGTAACATTTCTTTCAAAGAATCTGTCTATTGCAAAGGTTTCACCTCTGTCCATCTTTCCTGTGAGTCCCTTTTATAACCCCATGAAATCTTAAGTGGATCTGCTAGAACTCCACAGAGGAATGATTTTGTTTTCCCTGGGAAAGGAAAATAGCCGGTCCTTTCAGAACTGATTAGAATTGATGGCTTTCCCCGGGGACATAATCAACCCTGGACAGTTGGTTCTGATGATGTCTGAGTTTCTTTATCCTGCTCTGCCTTGGGGGAGGTGAAGCGTTTTCAGTCTTTACTTCTTAATGACTATTTAAGGGATCAAGAACAAGCTGATGCAACAGAGGTCAGTCATATTGGAAATGGTAATGGGACATGCGAGGTTATAAGCCATGTGTCACTGGCAGGGGGCTGATTTTGGAGTCCTTTCCCCATACATGGTAATTATTTCAAGGAGCTCAATCAAACCCACTGTTGGCCCTGTGTAAATCAAAGGGAGAGTTAACTAATTGCCAATTTCTCCCTTTAAATTACATTTCTGCCTGTCATTAAATAACTTTGTAACACAGATACATAAGTGAAAGCGCCAACTCTATATTTACTTACACAATCTCTTCCCTCAATACTACTTCTAGCAAGAGGGGGCAACCCTGATGAATCAGAATTTCAAAGAGCACTGACAGCCATCTAATTAGGAGAAGATGAGACATAAATTGCTCTGGGTGAGGAATATCTTCCTTACTCTCTTGAAATTATCTTAACATTTTTTATAATAAAATTTCTGACTTTTATATTGTTTTCATGCTGCAAAAATGCATCACTCTTCCACTCTGATAAGTTCATCCTCAATTGCTAGCAGAAAGGAGAACACTTAGATACTGTCATCTCTATTTCATCTAAGCAGAACATAAGGAAATAGAAAATCCCCTCAAGGGCACAGCAGTTCTTCCCACTATATCAAGAAAGGTGTCAGAACAACTCGATGCTCACTGTTGTGCAAATATATCACCATAGTTTGTATATTCGTGTTGAAGCAGAGATTTAATTTCTCATCTCGCCAAAAGCTTCTGTACCTACAACACCGAAGATCCAGGAAGTAACCCTTCAGTAACGATGGCTGCCTCTGCAGCAGACACATGGGGTGCTGGAGGAATACCTGGAGAGGGACATGAGGGAACATCTGGGGTGATGGAAGTATTTCATATCTTGATTAAGGAGCTTACTCAAGTGTAGCCAATTGTTAACTTATACATTTAAAACCTATGTATTTTAGTACATGTAAATTAGATCTCAAGATGTTTTAAAAATGTGGTATTTTGCTTATTAATTGATGCACAGGGCCTTTCCACCAGTATCATTATAATAAGAACATATCTATATGACACACTGACTTCAGGTGCTACCTGACACTCACAGGTGCCAAACATCATCTGAAACCAGAAAAGTTGGAAACGTTTGAGGAGTTTGCTTTAGGGTGCTATAATCTGAATGTATCTCTCCAAAATTCATGTGTTGAAACCTAATCCCCAAATCAAAAGTGTGAAGAGGTGGGGTCTTTAGGAGGTGATTAGGTCACAAGGGTGGGGTCCTCATGATGGAATTAGTACCCTTACAAAAGAGACCTTGGGGAGCTTGTTTTCTCTCCCACCCTGTGAGGACACAGCAAGAAAGCACCATTCCTGAACCAGATACTGAATCTGCCAGTGCATTGACCTTGGACTTTCCAGCCTCAAACTGTGAGCAATAAATTTCTGTTGTTTATATATAAAAACAAAAACTAAAGACGTGGGTCTTCAGTCTCTTGCTGGTCCATGCCCATGCTCCATGGAGTTATCAACTATTCCAGCTGAATTTTTCCAACTGGTGTTCAGTTGGGTCTGCCAACTGAACATATGGTACTGCCATAAGCAAGTACCTATGTCCTATGTTTCTCTGCAGATATCTGTCTCTTTTTGTATTTTGGAATAATTTGATTATCTTTCACCTCAACTCTGTAGGTTTTAAAAAGACTTATGAACTTGGAGTTTACTTGTCTTTTTTAAGATGTAAGAGTAGGAGAAAAACTCTTTATAGTTCTTTACATCCATGAATGGAAACTATTTTTAATTATTAAAAACTTTTTTTTAAAGAATGGGCGAGACCTTATTCCATAAAATAGAATGTGTTCCTCTATTTTGATTTTTAAAAAATAAAAGCTGCAAATTTGGATTTTTGGGTAAAATCTTTTTAAAGGTTGTAAGTTGAGTATTTTGAAAAGCACAGACTTTATTGAATTCACCTATTCTATGGACAACTATTTTTTGATTTTGGATAAATCCAAAAACCTCATTAATTTACAAATCATAAAACGGAGTTTCAGAGAGAGTTTGTGGTTTGCTCAAAGTTACTAAGAAAAGGTCAGAGGTGGAATTAAATGAAATCCACTTGTTTTTTTCTTTTACTGTGGTGAAATATACATAAGGTACAATTTACCATTTTAATCAGTTTTAGGTGTGCAAGTCAGTGGGCATTAAGTACATTCACAGTATTGTACAATCAGCACCTTTACCCATTTCCAAAATTCTTTCTTGCGATCTGAAACTCTGTACCCTTTAAATAACTTTCAACTCTCATTTTCCCCTACACCCTGGTAGCCACCATTCTGCTTTCTGTTTCTATGAATGTCTATTCTAGATACCTCATAAAAATGGAGTAATATTTGTCCTTTTGTGTCTGGCTTATTTTTTTTAGCATAATGAATGAAAACCTCATCCATTGTAGCATGTGTTAATTGTCTTCCATTTTAAGGCTGACTATTCCACTGTCCACGTTTTATTTATCCATTGATGGACACTTGGCTTGTCCTTTTGGCTGTTGTGAACAATGCTGCTGTGAACATTGGTATACAGGTTTCTGTTTAAGTCCTTGCTTTCAATTCTTTATGGGCATATACCCAGAAGTGAAATTGCTGGATCATATAGTAATATGCTGAACATTATGTGGAAAGGTCAAACTTTTCCATAGCAGCTGTGCCCATTTTCTACCAGTAATGCACAAGAGCTCCCATTTTTACATATCCTTGCCAACATTATTTTCTGTTTTAAAAAATATAATAGCTATTAGCAGGTATGAAGTAGTTAAATATTCTTCTTTTTAGTCTCAGTATAATTCTGCCTTTCTAGAATCACATCCGACGATGCCAAATGGCTAAGTTACAGGAAAAACCTTCATGACAATGAATGTGATTGGTAATCTTTATTTGGGGTTAACATAGCAGATTATATATCTGGGAAGATATATACTTCCCAGATAATGTAGAGGTCAGAATAGATCCAAACTTCCATAAATTGGAAACTATTCTTTGGCAGTTAGAAAAGAAGGAAAACGAAAGCTCATCTCTCAAGCATTCCAGTTATAAATTGTCCCCTGATGACCCTGCTACCCTGCTGGGTGTCTTCATAACAAAGACAGTGTGACTTTGGCAACTTGTGTCACCTCTCTTTACTTTTGTTTTCTCATCTGAAAATAAGAGCAATGAGTGTTTTCCTTATAGGATAGACATGAGGATGACATGATTTGATTTATAGAGCTTCTTTGGACACTGCCTGGCACAGAGCAAATGCTCCGCAAGCAGTATAAATAATCTTAGCATTCTCTTCAGTAGTAAAAGCACAATTATAACAATAATAATAATTTTAAAAGCTTTAAAATATAGGCTTTTAAAATAGGAGGGATGTTAAAGATGGTGGGAAACTGGAACCAGAATTTCTCATTTATACTTTTGCTATCCCTTCTTTGGGAGTCAGGTTTATTTCAAGAGTTGGCACACACCCAATGGATCTCAGGCAGACTAGATTTTCCCTAATTCAGGCATGTATTTATTTTTTTGCTCTGAATAACTTATAGAAAGAATTACTTAAAGTATTCTAGTTTGCAGAGGCCACTGTGACATGTATGGCAAAGGTGATGTTCTGAGTTTGCTGTGTGGGTAACTGAAAAGGAATAAAATGGCTCATCTGATTTGTTTTCCATGATTAATCATGAACTCTGTTAGATCAGAGCTTCCAAGTGGAAAAAAGAAAAACTTGATTTCATTGTTTAATGGGAGAGGTATTCTCTCTATTTATATAGATGACAATCCTACAGTGCTTTCATTTTGTTCCTTGATCTAATGGTAATATTGTTCTAGTGACTTACTAACTGGAATAAGATCAGATGTTGAGTTTGTTGCCTGCTTCACATTTTCTTGCTCTTTCCATTTATTTATTCATCAGCATTCCCACTCGTATCTGACAGGGGCCCAGCAAGAAACAAATGTCATATATAAATTGGGGTAATTTGAGTATGGCTGAATAAATAACCTATTTTCAAAGGCATTGTTGGATGTAGGATGCCCCAGGTGATGGTGGATCACCCAGCACTAGTAACAGAGGGGACTGCGATGGGGGAAGGGAGAGTAGCTCCTGGACTCTCAAAGAAGCCAGTGTGAAGAGGGCTACTTTCAGAGGAGTGTGACCATCGCAAGATGACGAAAGCAGCCAACCAGAGGTGACCCCATAGAGAGAAATCTGGGGGACCAAATATTCCCACTTCTTTCTCCTCTTTCCCACCAATTTCTTGTCAGGATTTCACACTGGCTGATCCTAAGGACAACCAGAGCTTCAGAGCTGGTTGGTGGTCCTTGCAGGTCAGCCTCAGCTGTGGTCCTTGCAGGTCAACCTCAGCTGTGGTCCTTGCAGGTCAGCCTCAGCTGTGGTCCTTGCAGGTCAGCCTCAGCTGTGGTCCTTGCAGGTCAGCCTCAGCTGTGGTCCTTGCAGGTCCTCAGCTGTGGTCCTTGCAGGTCAGCCTCAGCTGTGGTCCTTGCAGGTCAGCCTCAGCTGTGGTCCTTGCAGGTCAGCCTTAGCTGTGGTCCTTACAGGTCAGCCTTAGCTGAGTAGAGTAGGCTTGCATTGAATGCAGGAGATATCACATGCTACCTGTCCTTTATTTCTTCTCTTTGACATCTGAGGTGGGTGTGCAATGCCTGGAGCTCCCCATCCTCATTAATCATCCTTTCTCTCCCACATCACTGATCTTTCCCTTTCCACTGACTCCTTCCCATCACAGGATACTTCAGTTCATTTCTTCCATCTTAAAAATAACCACTGCCACCCAAGCTTTCCCTCCATGCTATGGATGCTTTTAGCTTTCTTAAAGAAATGGCATTTAACACCTGAGGACTGAGATTGGTGTCAACCAGGTGACGAGTGCATTCCAGGATGGGAAAACGATAGTCTCAGCAAAATTCCTAATGAGGAAGAAGCAAGGGTCAGTGTGTTTGAAGCCCAGCAACCAAGGTACAAAGAAAGGCCAGGGGAATAGCTAGGAGCCAGATCATGCAGGGTCCTGTAGGTTCCATAAATTTGGATTTATCCTGAGGATGATGGGAAGCTGATGTAGCCACTAATGCTGTATAACGAATTACTTCTTAATTTAGTGCTGTAAGAACAACAGTTTTGTCTGCTAAAAATGTTGTGGGCCAATAATTAAGGAAGGGGCAGTTTGGGAAGTTCTCATTCAGAGTATCTTATGCAGTTACAGCCAGGTGTTGGCTGGGGCTATAGTTATTTGAAGTCATGACTGAGCTGGATGGTTAAGATGTGTCACTTATGGCCAGCAGTTGGTCCTGGAGTTCAGCTAAGCCTGTTGATTGGAATGCCTATGTGTGGCCTCTGCAAAATGGTAGTCTCAGGACAGCCGAACTTTCATGTGCCAGTTAACTTTTCCCAAAGCAAGTGCCTCAAAGAAAACAGATTACTGTTTTCAGATTACTGGAATCTTCATGACTCTTCTTGACGTAGCCTTTGAAGTCACATGGTGTCACTTCCACTGCTTTCTATTGGAAGTCAATAATAAGGCTAGACCAGAGTCAAGGGAGGGGAGCTGTGCTCTACCTTTTGATGGAGAAGAATCACAGTGACATGCCTTAGTTCACTTTTGCTATTATAACAGAATACCTGAGACTGGGTAATTTATAAAGCACAGAAATGTGTTATCTCACAGTTCTGGAGATTGGGGGTTCCAAGAGCAAGGCACCAGCATCTGACAAGATATCTTCTTGCTGGGTCCTCATATGGTAGAAGAAGGAAGGGAAAGAAAGAGCAAACCCATTCCCACAAGCCCTTTTTATAGCAGCATTAATCCATTCATGAGGGTAGAGTCCTTATGACCAAAACACCTCCTGAAAGTCCCCACCTTCCGACGCTGTTGCACTGGGGATCAAGTTTCCAACACATAAATTCTGGGGGAAATACATTTAGACATAACACATGTGGTCATACGAGCCTGTGGGATGGAGTTATTTTGGCCATCTGTGGAGAACACAATCTCTCAGTCTATTGAAAGATTTTGAGCAAACAGTAATGTGAACCAATCTGTGTTTTACAAAGATCACTGATTGCTGCTCATAATATAGAGAGTGAAGAAAACTGTGGCAGCCTATGGAGGCAATGCAGGCATGGGGTGATGGTGGCTTGACGTAAAGCGCTGGCAGTGGAGATGGAGGGGCAGTGCGGAAATTGGAGTACAGTTATAGAGACTGTATTGACAAGTCTTGGTGAAGGGCTGTGCAGAGTGTGACTTCTAGGTTTTTGGGGTTGAAGCTACTGGGTAATTGCCAGTGCCATTTACTGAGAATTCGCAGGCAGCAGGAGAAGCAATTAATTCTGAAGGAGAAAAATCAAGGTTTTGGTTTAAGATGAGTGTTGAATTGCTTTTGGGACAACTAAGTGGACTTTTCAAGAGGCTGGCTGCACATTTGCGTCCGGAGCTCAGAAAATAATTCTGATCCAGAGATACAATTATGGTAGTCATCATGATATATAAAGCCATGAGAATGGATGAGATATGCTTAGGAGAAACCTGGAGAGAGGAGAGAGAAAATCTTAGGTGAAGAAACTGAGAACCTGTATCTGAACTTCCAAAGGAAATGGAAATGACCAGAGATTGAGTGTATTTTTGGTGGGGAAAAATAGATATATACAATATGTAAAATATATAATGTAGATGTGTCTATATAGAATATGTATATTCTATATCAAGATTCTATATTTATATGGGTTAGAAAATTGTATATATAATATATAAATATATATTATATAGCATGTATATAATATATAGTGTATGTATACAATTTCTAACCTAATATACAATTCAATAAGCAATTTCCTAACCTGCATAAAATAATATAAAATCTGCCAAAAAATTGGAAATGTCAAATATGCCTCTCCAATTACCTTTAAAAAGAGCTTTTCCATTTTCATCAAGCACCTTTCATATTTCAGTCTAATAAGCAGTTTCTGATCTGTGATTTCTGTGAATGAGATGTTTGTTTAAAACAATTAAGCATTAGAAGTGTTATGTTAGAATGCTGATCTCTGTTCCCAAATAACTTAGCATATTGTGTTCTTTTTGTTTAGAAGCTACCTGAGTGTAAAAGGAATAAAATAGTAGTCTACAATTAACTTCAAAAGGTGAGAATCAGATGGTTTGCTTTATTAGAGGTAGTTTGTTCAGCTTCTTACTTGTTGGAGAAATAACTATTTTGAGGTAAACGAGATGGGAACTTGAAAAAGGAGATGCCAAATTAGGTAGTAGATATAGATAGTGTTTCTTTGAAAGCAAAGAAAGCATGGGTAGTTTGGGTGACAGGAAGAATGTGGCTGAGATGTATCATTTGGTGCAATATAAAAATAAAACATACAATATCCCACTTTTGTTTTTTTCAAAATCACAGGAGTGAAGACTGCCAAGGGGAAGTAGGGTGGGGAATGGCAGAGGTAAGATGAAATATTGAAGCAGAAAAATAGGAAAAAGAGCTGTGTAATTCGTGACTAATGAAATGAGGAACACAAAGAAATCACATGGAGGAGATTTAAAGACATCTTTGACAAAGAACACATTCCAGCTTTAATACTGATCCATTTCTATAAATGATCATTGGAACATCATTTAATTTTGAACTGGCACCTTCTGGAAGTTCCAAGGTGGCCCATAAGCAGTCATAGGTCTCTGTTGGAATCACTCACTCATCTCTGCAAAGTAGAGAAATATTTCAAGCCTGCTGATGAGGGGACTATCTTTACTCAGACGGTGGTGTTTTCACAGTATGAATTTTAATGCAAATAACAACGAAAATAACGATGAACCAAGAGTGGCATAATCTGATTTGTTTTTTTAGGATGGAGAGGTGGGAAGTTGGTCAGACCAGAGGCAAAATAATTAATTAGAAAACCTGTAGCAACTTGGGTTAGATAGAATGAGACTGAACCAACTAATTGACGTTGGAGAGCCCAGATTTGAGAGCCATTTTTGAAGCAGAATAAACAGATGTGGGTGACTCATTTGATTGAGCCAGATGAGATAAAGAGAAGAGACTATGATAAGGCCAATGTATAGCCACAGGTAGAACAGGTTTTCTGCACACATGAGATTTGGAAGAAGGAAATGAACAATGTGTGGCATGGTCATAGGATTTAGTCTTTGTGGGGCAAGCTCTGATGGGAAATCTGGGGAAGAGTTGAGTCATGGCAGGAAAGAGGTTCTTCTTAGAGCAAGCCCACAGAAATATACATGGAGGAGCAGATGATGGATACGATACCAGTGTGACAATTACGGAATATACATATGCATTGTCTTCCAAAGAGCTCTGTGAAGTGAGTCAGACGGCATCGTTATTTCCCTCTGAGAGAATGCAGCTCAGTTCAGCTGCAAAGTTTAAGATTTCTAGGATGTGTAGAGTCACTTCTTGCTTGCCCCTGTGCCTTGGGTATGGGGAGTAGAATTTAGGGAAGGGGGGGGATTGTCCATCTCACCCTGACGCATTCTATGCATTGAAACATTCTCTTCTTTTATTTATGGTTCTCTCCAGGAACACAGTCCAAGCAGTCAGTTATGACAAAAATCTTAGTGTAAACGGAAGCAATTTTATGATGGATTGGCTTGCACATTACTCATTCCAAGGCCCCTTCCAGTATGCCTTTCGGTACTGGGGAGGCCAGAAAGTTAAAAGCGACATTTTTCATGCTTGCTTGCAGTTAGGGTTCCATAGATGGCTCAGGTTTTATATATACATGAGATTTGGAAGAAGGAAGTGAGCAATGTGTGGGATGATAGTAGAAGCATTTCGTTTTTCTGGGGCAAGCTCTGATGGGAAACCTGGGGAAAGAGTTGAGTCACAGGAGGAAGGAGGCTTTTCCTAGAACAGTCTCATGGTGAATAGATGTTTCCCTGTTGCAGGTGCTCCTGGCTATGGAGCATCTATTCTTGGCTCTTGGCCGTCCTGGAGATGCTGTACATCACCCGGTACTGTCTAATAAATGTCTTTCTAATTAAACTTTCTGGAGTAGACTCTGTTGACTACACCTAAGAATGATGATGCTTGAACTATATATATCCACGTATATCTATTTGCTAAAATAGACATTATATATGTTCCTGTTGAACAATTCATCTTGGAACAAATCATAGCTTTGAGAGTGATTTCAAGCTGAAACTGACATTTTCAACTTGAAAAATTATTTAGCAGACATTAATTGAGAACTTAAGATTTATAATGCACTGTGCTAGACATAGATAATCTGATACAGTCAGATCTGGCCTTCAAAAAAATCTCAAAATCTAGTGTCACTCTCTTACAACTCTCACTGGAAAATAACCTACGAAGGTAGAGACCGTTTTCTCCTTGTTAACCACTGTATCCAGGGCCTAGCACCTGTGTTCAACACACATAGGTGAGCACATACATGTAAACAGAAATACAGGCATACTCACATCCAGAGTCACACACTCATATATAAACATGCACATATGTATTTATCACATGAATGAATTAAGCTATATACAAAGAATACTTAAAGTAAATATAATCAGGAGGGGTTATTTTGGGCTATTTTGTGCCCAGTTAAAACTTCCGTGCTTCTAGTCACCAAACCCTGGTTTAAAAATGACTCTGTAATGCCAGCACTTTGGGAGGCCAAGGTGGTGGATCACCTGAGGTCAGGAGTTCAAGACCAGCCTGGCCAACATGGTGAAACACTGTTTCTACTAAAAATACAAAAAAAGAAAAAAAACCCCAAAAAACAAACAAACAAAAAAACCTTAGCCAGGCATGGTGGCACACCCCTGTAGTCCCAGCTACTTGGGAGGCTGAGGCAGGAGAATCGCTTGAACCCAGGAAGCAGAGGTTACAGTGAGCCCAGATCATGCCACTGTACTCCAGCTTGGGTGACAGAGCCAGACCTCATGTCAAAACAAAAAACAAAAAACAAAAACCACAGAAACAAAAAACAAAACAAGACTCCGAGTTTCTCTAACGTAATTTTCTTATAGTAAATTATCTGTTTCTAAGGTCATTTTCTCAGGCCAGAATTTTCTTTGTGTTTGAGATGGAGTCTCGCTCTGTCGCCCAGACTGGAGTGCAGTGGTATGAACTCGGCTCACTGCAAGCTCCGCCTCCAGGGTTCACACCATTCTCCTGCCTCAGCCTCCTGAGTAGCTGGGACTACAGGTGCCCGCCACCACGCCCGGCTAATTTTTTGTATTTTTAGTAGAGATGGAGTTTCACCGTGTTAGCCAGGATGGTCTCGATCTCCTGACCTCATGATCTGCCCGCCTCAGCCTCCCAAAGTGCTGTGATTACAGGCATGAGCCACCGCGCCTGGCCTAGGCCAGAATTTTCTTGAAAATTTTGTTTTGCTTTCTGATTGCACAGTTTTTCTAAAAATCTGCTTTCTCATTATGATAATCAAGATTCCCGGTTGAAATTAACACGTGTGTTTCCAAGCAGATTCTAGGCAATCATTTACCAACCATTTATTTTCAGGACAAACATTGGTTTATCTATTACCCAATCTGTCTACTCACATTAGCTAATCCAGATAGCTATCTCTAGAGGAGTTTTTTTTTTTTTTTTTTTTGCAATTTCATGTATGATTTTTTTTTCCAGTTTGAAGTTGTAGTGCAAGTGGACAGTGAGATATTTTGCCATAAAGTTTCATTTTATAAATGAGAAAACGGTGATATAAAGAAGTTATGCACCTTGCCTAAGTTCGCTCAAAACTAGAGGAAGAATCAGTTTTTGCTTCTTAATTTCATTGTCTTATAGTCGATGTTCTTGTTCAAGGTCATCTGCAATCTGTTCTTTGAACACACTCCTAAGGCTTTTAAAGTAGGGATGACTCGGGCATAAAATGACAGTGATGGCTTAAAGGAAATTGTTGGGAGTCATCTCCAATCCTGGCTCTCAGACCACCAATAACCTCAAGTAGAACAACACGTCATGTGACAGGCACTGGGCAGGTGGCCTCACATTGCTTAGGAAGGTGTTTAAAGCCTAATGTGGTTTTTAGAGTTACATTCTTTGAGGCTGAAATAATCAATGAGAATGGAAACTACCATAGTCACTTCTAAAAATAAATAGTTGTCCACTTGCTTCTCAAACTTTTTCAGGTTTTCCAGAATGAGTGATTCTTGGGAAACCTCAAATACAATCTTAGATTTTCATAAACGTAGCTGCGGCTTGGTACCGGTATCCTAAACTGGCTTCATTGAAATGCTTTGAATTCAGCATGTCAGAATACAAGCTTGTGGTATTTCAGAAAACTGCCTTGTGCTGCCTTAGGCCAAATCAATTTAGTAAACTTTATTGAACATTTCCTCAAGGATGTTCTGTAATAGGTGCTCTCGGGGTAAGAGATGGAAAAATGTCATTCCCTTCATGGTTTTCAGACCAATTGAGAAATAGTCAAAAACAAAATAGCACCAAGCAAAACCCACCTAATCAGACTATAATATGTATTGTAATACGGGCACCTGTAAAATGCTCTGCAAGAACTGAGGCAGAGAAAAGGCAATAAGTAAATGCTTAAGTCTCCAAGCAATCAACCCCAATATTTTAAAGTTAACCTTCTAGACTCAAGTAATTGTCAATTAACATTCATCTTAAAGGTTTTAGAGTGGAAAGTTAATGCATAATAAGAAACTAAAAAAAGAATTTTCAATGAAACTCAAAGTTAACAGAAAAGGAAAAATAAAGACCAGAAAAGAAACAGATTAGAAACAGAAAAACCAAAGAGAAAATCAGTGAAACCAAAAGCTCATTCATGAAAGGGTTGATAAAATTGATATCACTAGGCAGAATGATCAAGAAATGATCAGAAATGAAGAGAGGTACATAAAAAGATTCTACAGATATAAGGACAATAAAGGAATATTGTGAACACTGTATTATAATGGATATGACAAATTAGATAAAATGGGAAAATTCCTTGAAAGATAAACTGCCATAGCTCATTCAAGAAGAAACAGTTGACCTTAATAGCCCCATCTCTTTTAAAGGATCTGAATTTCTGGTTAAAAATCCCCCTCCCCCTCTCCCCTCCCCCCTCCATGTCTGAACTTTTTAGTGTACTCATTACTGGAATAGTGAACGCTGTACCTAATAGGTAATTTTTTAGCTCTCATCACCTTATGGTGTATTATGTTTTGATATCCTCCTGCATTCTGTTTGGTAATATTTTGATGTGGATTTTTGTATCTATGTTCATCAGGGATATTGGCCTGGAGTTTTTTTTTTTTTTTTTTTTTTTTCTTGTCTCCTTGTCTGGTTTTGGTAGCAGAATGATGCTGGCCTCATAGAATGAGTAAGGATGAATTCCCTCTTCAATTTTTTGAAATAGTTTGAGGAGAACTAGTATTCTTTTTTGTAAATTTGGTAGAACTTGGCTGTGAATTCGTTTGGTTCTGGGCTTTTTTGTGGGGAGACTTTTTATTACTGATTAAATCTTGTTCCTCCTTATTGGTCTGTTCAGGTTTTCTGTTTTTTCCTCATTCAATCTCGGTAGGTTTTATGCATACAGGAATTTATCCATTTCCTCTAGGTTTCCAATTTTTTAACATATAGTTCATAATAGTCTCTAATGATCTTTTGGGTTTCTGTGGTATCAGTTGTAATGTCTCCTTTTTCATTTCTGATTTTATTTTTTGGGGTTGTCTTTTTTTCTTAGTTTAGCTATAGCAGTTGGTTGATTTTTGTCCATCTTTTTTTTTTTTTAATACTTTTCATTTCATTGATCCTTGGTATTTTTTCACCTCTATTTTAATACTGTTCTGATCTTTATTATTCTTTTCTTCCAATTTTGGTTTTGGTTCTTGCTTTTTTAGTGCATGTAAGTACACAGTAATGGGATTGCTGGGTCAAATGGTATTTCTGGTTCGAGATCCTTGAAGAATCACCATACTGTCTTCCACAATGGTTGAACTAATTTAGATTCCCACCAGCAGTGTAAAAGCATTCCTATTTCTGCACATCCTTGCCAGGATCTATTTTTCCCTGACTTTTTAATAATCACCATTCTGACTGGCGTGAGATGGTATCTCATTGTGGTTTTGATTTGCATTTCTTTGATGATCAGTGTTGAGATTTTTTTTCATGTTAGTTTGCCACATAAATGTCTTTTTTTTTTTGAAAACTCTTCATATCCTTTGCCCACTTTTTCAATTTTTTTTTCCTTGTAAATTTAAGTTTCTAGTGGATTCTGGATGTTAGCCCTTTGTCAGATGGATAGATTGCAAAAATTTTCTTCCATTCTGTAGGTTGTCTGTTCACTCTGATGATAGTTTCTTTTGCTGTGCAGAAGCTCTTTAGTTTAATTAGATCCCATTTGTCAATTTTGGCCTTTGTTGCAATTGCTTTTGGCATTTTTGTCATGAAGACTTTTCCCATGCCTATGACCTGAATGGTATTGACTAGGTTTTCTTCCAGAGTTTTTGTAGTTTTGGGTTTTACATTTTAGTCCTTAATCCGTCTTGAGTTAATTTTTGAGTAAGGTGTAAGGATGGGGTCCAGTTTCAGTTTTCTGCATATGGCTAGCCAGTTTTCCCAGCACTATTTACTGAAAAGGAGATCCTTTCCCCATTGCTTGTTTTTGTCAGATTTGCTGAAGATCAGATGATGGTAGATATGTGGTGTTATTTCTGAGGTCTCTGTTCTGCTCCGTTGGTCTATATGTATGTTTTGGTACCAGTATCACGCTGTTTTGGTTACTGTAGCCTTGTAGTATAGTTTGAAGTCAGGTAGCATAATGCCTCCAGCTTTATTCTTTTGCTTAGGATTTTCTTGGATATACAGGATCTTCTTTGATTCCATATGAAATAGTTTTTTCTAATTCTGTGAAGAATGTCAATGGTAGTTTGATGGGAATAGCATTGAATCTGTAAATTACTTTGGGCAGTATGGGCATTTTCATGATATTTATTCTTCCTATCCATGAGGATGGAATATTTTTCCATTTGTTTGTGTCCTCTCTTATTTCCTTGAGCAGCGGTTTGTAGTTCTCCTTAAAGAGGTCCTTCACACCTCTTGTTAGCTGTGTTTTTAGGTATTTTATTCTGTTTGTAGCAATTGTTAACAGAAGTTCCTTCATGATTTGGTTCCCTACTTGCCTATTGTTTGTGTCAAGGAATGCTTGTGATTTTTGCACATTGATTTTGTATCCTGAGACTGCTGAAGTTGCTTATCAGTGAAAGGAGTTTTGGGACTGAGATGATGGGGTTTGCTAAATATACAGTTATGTCATCTACAAACAGATGACTTGACTTATTCTATTCCTATTTGAATACCCTTTATTTCTTTTGCTTGCCTGATGGCCTTGGCCAGAGCTTCCAATACTATGTTGAATAAGAGTGGTGAGAGGGGTCATCCTTGTCTTGTACCAGTTTTCAAAGGGAATGCTTCCAGTTTTTGCCCATTCAATATGATATTGCCTGTGGGTTTGTCATAAATAGCTCTTACTATTTTAAGATATGTTTCATCAATACCTAGTTTATTGAGAGTTTTTAATATGAAGGGATGTTGAATTTTATCAAAGGCCTTTTTTGCATCTATTGAGATAATGTCTTTGGTTCTGTTTATGTGATGGATTACATTTATTGATTTGCAAATGTTGAACCAGCCTTGCATCTCAGGGATGAAGCTGACTTGATCATAATGGGTAAGTGTTTTGATGTGCTGCTGGATTCAGTTTGCCAGTATTTTATTGAGGATTTTTGCATCGATGTTCATCAGGGATATTGGCCTGAAGTTTTCTTTTTTTGTTGTGTCTCTTCCCGGTTTTGGTATTGGGATGATGCTGGCTTCATAAAATGAGTTAAGGAGGAGTCCTTTCTTTTCAACTCTTTGGAATAGTTACAGAAGGAATGGTACCAACTCCTTTTTGTATTTCCGGTGGAATTCAGCTGTGAATCCATCTGGTCATGGGATTTTTTTGGGATGGTAAATTATTAACTACTGCCTCAATTTCAGAGCTTGTTATTGGTCTAGTCAGGGATTTGACTTCTTCCTGGTTTAGTCTTGGGAGGGTGTATGTGTCCAGGGATTTATCCATTTCTTCTAGATTTTTTAGTTTATTTGCATAGAGGTGTTTATAGTATTCTCTCATGGTAGTTTTTATTTCTGTGGGGTCACTGGTGAGCTCCCCATTATCATTTTTAATTGTGTCTACTTGATTTTTCTCTCTTGTTCTTTATTATTCTGGCTAGCAGTCTATCTATTTTGTTAATTTTTTCAGAAAGTCAGCTCCTGGATTCATAGATTTTTTTTTTTTTTGAAGGCTTTTTCATGTCTCTATCTCCTTCAGTTTTCTCTGGTCTTAGTTATTTCTTGCCTTCTGCTAGCTTTTGGATTAGTTTGCTCTTGCTTCTCTAGCTCTTTTAATTGTGACGTTAAGGTGTCTATTTGAGATCTTTCTAGCTTTCTAATGTGGGTAGTGATATAAATTTCCCTCTTAACACTGCTTTAGCTATGTCCCAGAGATTCTGGTACATCATCTCTTTATTCTCATTGGTTTCTAGGAACTTCTTGATTCCTGCCTTAATTTCATTATTTACCAAACAGTCATTCAGGAGCAGGTTAATTTCCATGTTATTGTGTGTTTTTGGGTTAGTTTCTTAATCCTGAGTTCTAATTTGATTGCCCTGTGGTCTGAGAGACTGTTATGATTTCAGTTCTTTTGCATTTGCTGAGGAGAGTTTTACTTCCAATTATGTGGTCAATTTTAGAGTAAGTGCCATGTGGCACTAAGAAGAATGTATATTCTATTGATTTGTAGTAGAGAGTTCTCTAGATGTCTACTAGGTCCACTTAATCCAGAGTTGAGTTGAAGTCCTGAATATCCTTGTTGATTTTCTGTTGCATTGATCTAATACTGAGAGTAGAGTGTTAAATTCTCCCAGTATTGTGTGGGAGTCTAAGTCTCTTTGTAGGTCTCTAAGAATTTGTTTTATGAACCTAGGTTCTCCTGTAATATGTGCATATATGTTTAGAATAGTTAGCTCTTCTTGTTGAATTATTCCCTTTACCATTATGTAATGCCCTTCTTTGTCTTTTTTGATCTTTGTTGTTTAATGTCTGTTTTGTCAAAGACTAGGATTGCAACTCATTTTTTTTTTCTATCCATTTGCTTGGTAAATTTTCCTCCATCTTTTTATTTTGAATCTGTGTGTCTTTGCATGTTAGATGAGTCTCTTGAATACAGCACACCAATGGGTCTTGACTGTATCCAATTTGCCAGTTTGTGTCTTTTAATTGGGGGCATTTCACCCATTTACATTTAAGGATAGTATTGTTATGTGTGAATTTGATTCTGTCATCATGATGCTATCTGGTTATTTTGCACACTAGTTGATGCAGTTTCTTCATAGTGTCATTGGTCATTATATTTTGGTGTGTTTTTGCACTGGCTGGTACCAGTTTTTCCTTTCCATATTTAGTGGTTCTTTCAGGAGCTCTTGGAGGGTAGACCTGGTGGTTACGAAATCCCTCAGCATTTGCTGGTCTGGAAAGGATTTTGTTTCCCTTTCACTTATGAAGCCTAGTTTGACTGGATTTGAAATTCTGAGTTGAAAATTCTTTTCTTTAAGAATGTTGAATATTGGCCCCCAATCTCTTCTGGCTTATATAGTTTCTGCTGAGATGTTCACTGTCAGTCTGATGGTCTTCCCTTTGTAGCTGATCTAACCTTTTTCCGTGGCTGCCCTTAACAGTTTTTCCTTAATTTCAGCCTTGGAGAATCTGATGATCATGTGTCTTGGGGTTGATCTTCTCATGGATTATCCTAATGGTGTTCTCTGTATTTACTGAATTTGCATGTTGGCCTATCTTTCTAGGTTGGGGAAGTTCTCCTGGATAGTATTCTGAAGTGTGTTTTCCAGTTTGTTTCCATTCTCCCCATCTCCTTCTGGTACTCCAATCAATTGTAGGTTCAGTCTTTTTATGAAGTCGCATATTTATTGGGGGCTCTGTTCATTCCTTTATACTCTTTTTTTCTCTATTCTTGCCTGCATGTCTTATTTCAGTAAGGTGGTCTTCAAGTGATACCTTCTTCCACTTGATTGATTTGGCAGTTTATACTTGTGTATGCTTCATGAAGTTCTCATGCTGTGTTTTTCAGCTCAATCAGGTCATTTATGTTCCTTTCTAAACTGGTTATTCTAGTTAGCAATTCCTCTAATCTTTTATCAAGGGTTTTAGCCTCCTTGCATTGGGTTAGAACTATGCTCTGCATAGTTTTTTAATATCCATTTTCTGAAGCCTACTTCTGTCAGTTCATCTGTCTGATCCTCTGTCCAGTTCTGTGCCCTTGATGGAGAGATGTGATTATTTGGAGGAGAAGAGGCACTCTGGCCTTTTGGGTTTTTAACAATTTTTTTCATTGATTCTTTCTCTTCTTCATAAGTTTGTCTAGTTTCGGTCTTTGAGGCTGCTGACCCTTCGATGGGGTTTTTGTAGGGACTTTTTCGTTATTGATGCTGTTGTTGCTTTCTGCTTGTTTTTCTTTTAATAGTCATGTCCCTCTTCTGTAGGGCTGCTGCAATTTGCTGGGGGTTCACTTCAGGCCCTATTCATCTGATTTGCTCTTGTGTCTTGAGATGTCACTCAAGGAGCCTGGAGAACAGGAAAGATGGGTGCCTGCTCCTTCTTCTGGAACCTCCGACCCCAAGGGGCACCAACCTCATGGCCGTAGGGTCACTCCTGTTTAGGGTGTCTGACAAACCCTTTTGGAGGTTCTCACCCAGTTTGGTGGCATGGGGAGAAGGACATGTTTAACAAAGTACTTTGTCCCTTGGTGGAGGGGGTGTGCTTGGCTGGGGGAAATCCTCTCTTCTGGGCTCTCCTGATTCCTCAGAACTACTAGGAGGAAAGGCTAAGTCTGCTGGTTAGAGACTGTGGCCACCCCGTCCCTTAGGGGATCAGGCCCAGGGAGATCCAAATTCTGTTCCTGAACCTCTGGCTAGAGTTACTGAAGATCCTGCAGGGAAGCCCAGCCCAGTGAGGAAGGATAGGTCAGGGTTAGGCCTGAAGAGGCACTCTGGCAGCATACTGCCACAGCTGGTGTGTTGGGCTGTGGGGGACACCTCTTGAAACCAATTATCCAGCCTTCCTGGCTCCAGCAGGGTAAAAGTGCAGCCTGGAGCTATAGAAATGGGTGCTGCCCTTGCCCCACCCAGGGATCTTAGCATGTTAGGCAGGTGTTAATCCCAGTGCTGGCTGCTGCCCCTCCTGCAAGGAGCTTAAATGGCTTAGACAGCAGGCAGCAGCTGGTGCTGGTCCGCCCCTCCCCTGGGAGTTCGGTAGTCGTAAGTAGATTCCAGCTAAGAGACTGTAAGAATCTATGCATTCTGGGTTTGGGTTGCTAGGCCTTGGTGGCATGGGTTCATGAGTGAGATCTTCCGATCTGTGGGTTGCACAGTTCCATGGAAAAAGTAGTTTCCCCGACTGGGTAGCATGCTCACTTACCGCCTGTCTTGGCTCTCAGGGAGGGGGTTCCCCAGCCGCTGTGGCTGTCAGGTGGGTCACCACACCACACTGTTCTTCCTTCTCTCTGTGGGTCATGCCAGGCTTCTAGTCAATTTTGATGGGAGAACCTGGATACCTTCGTTGCCAGTGAAGGGATTCATAATATTTATTAAGGCTTTTTTTTGATGGGAGCCTCCGAATGCTGCTGCTTCTAGTAGGCCATCTTGGCTCTGCCCCTGTATTACGTATTTCCAAGCATAACATGTTTGAGAATAAAGTCATAGATGTGAAAGGAGTTAGCTAGCTTGCTTTAGGCAGACAGCAAGGGAAAGGTCCCCAGAGAACCTCTGACCCACCTCGCAAGTGCTTACATTGGATGTTTTGAGCAGATAAGGGAACTTGCACAGGGCGCTTCCCTAAACATGCCTGCAGCAGACTAAGGGCCTGCATGTGCACTGGGGGAATGAGAGGGGGCCACAAGGAATTCATGCCTTATACAAATAGGGAACTCAGCTCTATTAGCTTATATAGCCCTGATATTCAACTGTGAAGTGGGCAACCAGAAACCTGCTTTTCAGGACCCCTCTCTTTGCTGAGAGCTTTCCTTTTGCTTAATAAATTCTACTCCATTCTCTGGTGTCCGTACACCTAATTTTTGCTGGTCATGAGATAAGAACCTGGCCTAGCTGAGCTTAAAGGAGCAAAACAAAACAAAACAAAACAAAACAAAAAGCCGTGTATCAGAAGGATTGGAAAGACTGAATCCAAGAGAGATGGTACTCAGAGTCAAGAGGAATCACAACAAAAATAATAGTAATTAATAAAAACAAAAAGAGTTTTGTGTAGTCTCATAATGGTAGTTCTCTATGAACTGAGGGGGTCATCTGATTATTAAACATCAGGAGCACTCTGCAACCCCCATATAGAAAGGGAAACTTTCTCAATAACAGTGGTGAGAGGGCAAACACAGCAGACTTGGGAGTAAAAGTCACTTGAAATTTCTGGCATTGGAAGAACTTCAGATGGAGTGGGAGATGACACAGTTGTAGTTTGGAAGATGACAAAGGCATAATATGTACAAGATATACAGGGATGATTATTGGGCCTCTAAGAACAATTTATAAAAAAAATGTTTAGTCTTAAAATAGACCTTGGACCAATAGCCAGAAGCACTCCCTGTTTTAAGATTTGTAAACCAAATTTTTATACATTGACTAAATGATTCTAATGGAGTAGTAGACTCTGATGGCATCACCGACTGATGTGTCTTTAGCTCCAGCTTTGATGTGGGGAACCGAATAGTAATTAGTGAGAATTTCTCAGGGCTGACTGCTCTCAAAGGCCTTAGTGGCTACATTTGGAGAAAGAACATGTATAGACATTTCTAGGCACACATATTTCCTCTGAGTGAATTATTTTCTTTTTCCATTGTTACTTTTGCTTTTGAAATTGAAAAGATATGCTTTAAACAAATAGGTCTCTGATTTTGGTCACTCTTGTTGTCTATTTGACTACTGGTTAGAATTTGACAAATACAGAACAAACTAACCTTGAATTCCATGCCTGTCCTCTTTTTAGTGCTTCTGCCCCATAAGTTTCTCTCCAGGGACTAAGAAAGAACTCAGCATGCCTAGACGAGCCTCACTTGGCTGGTTTCATTTCCTTACAAATCACCACCTTTTATGATTTTTTTTTTCCAGGACAACTAAGTGCTGACATTTGAATGTAAATCAAAAATCAATTTATTGTGTCCTAAGGGTTTTTTTGGGTTTAATTTGGTATTTTAATAAAATACTTCTGAAGCAGCAGCTATCAACTCTGAAAAGCCATTGATGTTTCCTTTAATCTTTTTCTGGGAAAAACCTTGGTTCCAAGGTTATAACATCCTCTTTAAGTAGAATTTGAGATAACAGGATTTAATAAGTAGTCTTTTAATTGTCAGATAATTGCCTGATTTTAATATAATAAAAGCCCATGTTAATAAAAAGTCAGTTCTATCTTCATTGCTAATAAAATCAATACAAAGCCAAATAGTATGATAAGTAGGAAAACAGGGCATCTGGCTGTGCCTAAAAAAGTTTCTGCCAAGTAAAATTTCATAAGGGAGGTAGGTAGTGAGCCTCAGAGCCTGGAAAGATATATTTTTGCAGTAGGAAAAGAGCATTGTAAACAGAGTGAAAAGAAAGTTCAGAGGCACAGAGGATACCTTCAAAACTTTCTACTGTGATCACAGTTTAAAATATTGACTCTAATCTGGGTTCGTTATTGGGTTAAGATAAAGCATGATGGTACCTCCAAATCCTAGGACTGAATATTTGAGTCATGAACTTAAATACACACATGCCCACCCCACTACCACCACCATTACAGAAAATATTTCAGTGATGTGTATCTCATAATTCTAGTATTGTAATTCCAGTTCCGTAAGAAAGCTAGCCCAAGACAAATCTTAATTAAAAGGTGCAGTTCTAGGATTGCAACATGGAAGAAGTATAATATGGAAGTAGAGAAAGCAAATACAAGGTGACATGTTACTGTGCTGATGATGGTGCTTCAAGAAACCCAGCTGGTGCTTTATCATGTGCCATGTCTCTGAACTGGCCATAGGGAACCACATTGCCTGAAAATCATTCTTGTGGTGAAGAAGTGAGAGTATGAATGGGCAAGGAATTTATCCATCAGCCCCATTCATCTGTTTCTCTGGGGTCAAAGTCTGACACATTGTTCCTCATTACTCATTTTAAAAAAATACATATCCATGCACACTGTTTGTCATGTGGTTTTGCAGTTCTCCAGCCAGGTTGGCAGAGTATACTTCCCCACCTCACCAATGTTGAGCTAGGCTACTCTTATGCAGGGTGACTCACTGAGCGTTATTGTCTGTCTTGGTCATTTTTGACTGCCATAACAAAACACCATGAATTGTGTGACTTTTAAACAACAGCACTCTATTTCTCACAGTTGTGGAGGCTGGAAGTCAGATCAGGGTGCCTTGCCTATGTGATTGGGTTCTGGTGAGGGCCCTCTTCTGCACTGCAGATTGCTGGCTTCTCACCATGTCTTCACATGGTAGAAAGAGGGAGAGAGCTCTTTGGGATCCCTTTGTTAAGGGCGCTAACTCCATTTATGAGGATTCCATCCTCATGACCTAGTTATCCTAATACCCTCACATTGGGAGTTAGGATCTCAGTCTATGAATTGTGGGGGTCCACAAACATTCAGTCCAAAATACTGACTGACTGATAGAAAAAACATGACAATGGATGCTTTGGCAAGATTATAAGATCATAAAGCTTGGATTATAAGATTCTGAGGTGTAGATGGGCCCTGAGCACAAAAGAATCCTACCCAATTCAGTTGTACCCACACATCTGACAATGAATGTTGTCAGGATGTGGGAACAAATTCTGCTAGCCAGGGCCCAGAAGTGCTTGTCTAAGAGTAATGGAGGCAAAAAGACCTTGTAGATGGAGGGAAATGTGCTGGCAGCAGAAGTGAACTGTGGGAGATGGTAGCTAGGCGGTGAGACAAGGAAAACATTGCTGAGGCAAGGGTAGAGGAGGTGGATGGCTCCAGACAGCTGGAGTAAACGAGTGTTTTTCACAGGCAAGGATGTCCCTCCATTGCCATGTTAGTTCACATACCTGTGAGAGAAGCCATTTCATAGCTGTACTTGGAAGCCTGCACTGAAATTAAAAAGAGGGGGTAGGCAACGAGGGACTGTGTCTTAGAGGATATGATCACAAATTGTGGAATCATGCAGATCTGTACTCAAATCCTGGCTCCTTTTCCATGTAACTGTGGGCAATTTTCTAAATTTCTATAAGCCTTGCTTGTCCTTCTGTAAAATGAGGATAACGAAAGTCACTACTTCGTTCAGCTGTTGGGTAGGGATAAAGAAAAAGGATTTAATGCACATTTGTAGTCATTAATGCTGTTGGATGGGAGACTGTTCGCCTTCCAAGTCCATGGTAGCATTGCATATCCTAGCTCCTTTTTGGTTGACTGGGGCCACATGATTTATTCCTGACAATGAGTTGTGAATGGAAATGATCTGTGCCATTTCAGGGCTGGTACAAGACCCCCCAGAGACCCCTTCCCCTCTGGCAGGAGGATAAAATGTTCAGGATGGTAACTTCTCTGTTAATTTGGCTCGCTGAATAGTTACTGTGAGCAGAGTTCCACTGCTGATCTTCAATGGGTCTGTAGTGTGAGGAAGTAATTAACTTTTGTGGTTGTAGCCACGGAGATCTTTGGTGGTGTTAGTTACAGCAACATAACCTGTCCTTTCCTGAAATAGTATGAAAGCACTTGACAAAGCTTCTGGTACACAGCAAGTAGTCAACAATATAGTGATTGAGAAATCTTATTATGGTTTAGTTAGGCATATTCTCCAAAGATGTTTTGTTTCAATGTCTTATAATTGAGAAAGAAATAGGAAAGAAGTAAAAAATATCTGTGGAATTTTGAGGTTTGTTTTTTATAATCAGTAATGCATCACTATAATGAATAAGCAGGCAGGCAGATCATTATTGCACATGCAACTATACTAAGGAATGTCTGAAATTGTTGAGACAAGTAATTGCATGGAAAGTTGGTACAGAAGCTTAAGTATAAATGCATGTCAGTTTCTTTATTTCATACCAATGATCATTTCTACCTGGCTATTTATCTGGATGATAACTCCAGATAATACATTAATTGTTCATTCGAGAGCCATTATAACCATAACAGGACAGAAGAAAGCATTCCGCTATGTTCTTAAGGTGACATTCACACTGTTATTTGTGATTCCCAAATATGAGTCATCAGAATTGCCTGGGATATTAAATGAAAAACATTTTTACTTTGAAACAATTTTTAAATCTGCAGAAAAATTTGAATATTAATACAGAGAGCTCCTATATCCTTTTTATGAAGATTTAATAATTTTTAATTTTTTTGTATTTGTTTCCTTCAAGGATATTCTTTCAAGTTATTGTACAGTAAAGTTTCAAGAACTTAACATGGCAATTTTTTGCCTATATGATAGATATTCTAATTTTGTCTATTTTCTTAGTAATGTCTTTATAATTTTTCTTCCAGTCCAAGCTCTATTCTAGGATTATGTATTGCATTTAATTTTCATATTTCTTTAACCTTTCTTAAAGGAATATTGTCTTTTTTCATCTTTTGTTGCATTAATACTTTAAAACAATAGAGGTCAGTTATTTATAGAATGATCCCCACTTTGGGTTTGTTTAGTGTTACCTCATAATTAAATTTAGGTTATGTATCCCTTACCAGAACACTACAAAAGTGATGTATGTCTTTTGCAGGGCTTCACATCCAGAGGTGCCACAATACTTACCTGCCTCTTGATAGTTTTAATTTTGATCACCCGGTAAAGGTTTTATCCAGTTTCTCCACTGTGTAGTTACCATTTTTCCTCTTACAAATAATTTATGAGAAAATGATGTGAGATTGTGCATATATCCTGCTTGTCATTAAACATTGCATCTAAGATTTAACAACCATTGTTGATTCTTGCCCAAGCCAATCTCCACAATTATCAGTTGATTTTCTACTATAGGGAATAAGCCAGTATCCATCTATGTATGCACCTATGTATCTATGTATTATCTACATATTCTATTAATCCATCATTTATTTACATCTACCTCTATTATCCATATGGACTCATATATTCCTATTATATACTCAATGGGTTATAATCTATAACTAATCTTATTTATTTTTCCAGCTTTGGCCGTGGGAATTGCTCTTCTTCAAGCTGGCTCCTATGTCTTTTTGACATGCCCACTTTGTGTGTTTGTGTGTGTATGGTGAGAAGTGGTTAGCAACATGTCCTTACTTTCCCGAACAGCAAGATGTTCCAGCTCATATTGTAACTACCTTGTTCCAGACCTGGACTTACAGATCCCAACCATAAGCTAACTGAATTAAGTGTCAGGAAGTGTGGTCCAGATAGCTGTACTTTAAAAGCTCCTAAATGGTTCTGATGCTCTGAAGCTGTACAAACCACTGTGTTATTTAATAAAAGGAGCTATAAAATGCCTCATAATCAGGCTAATGATGGGATTCCTGGGCTCAGTGATGAGTCCTTGGTTTCTTCAGGAGTCTGTTTTACAATTTCAGACTGCCAAGATGACACCCAATTACCCTCCAGAAATGTCATCTTACTCACTGCTCAGACTGTGACAGTGTGGCTCTTTCTTCATAAAGTGTTTGCCTTTTAGACTGATTTTAATTCTGCATTACCTTAACATCTTTAATCTCAGCTTCAGATGCTGGATGCGTTCTTGCTTTCCCTTCCTCCATGATTCATTGTGCAATAGCATAAACAAGGCTTAATATAAGATGGACTGTCTACTGATAGTATGAGATGGACTATCAGATTGCAGAAAGGGAAGCAAGTTGTTGGACATGAGAGTTTATTCTTTGAGTCAGTCAACATGTATTTATTGAGCACTCATTATGTTCAAGGAATTGTGATGTGCCTGGAGCAGTTAACAAAGCAGTCATGTTTCTTTTTCCTTGGAAATTACTGTTTAGTGGGTTAAATCAATATTAGGAAAAGGAACACATATTTGTAAAATTACAATTGAGATGAAAGATCCAGGAAATCTTTCCTAAGTAAAAGATGATTGAGCTGAGAATTTGCAGGAATTAGAGGAGTTAATAGATATAACACTGGAGGATGGGAAGAATGTTCCTGGCAGAGGAGACAGCCTATGCAAAGGCCCTGTGGAAGAAGAGTATCGATCATCATTGTAAGACCTGAAATGTGACCACTGTGGCTGGAAAACAGAATAGTGACTAATGTGGTGAAAAATAGTACAGAAAAAATAGCCAAGGTAATACAGCCCCTGTAATGTATATTAAATATTTCTATCTTAAAAACAATGTAAAGCCATTGGAGTACTTAAATGTGAAGAGTGACATGATCAGATTTCTGTATTGGAAAGGTCACTATAATGGAAGAAATAGATCAAAGGAGGCAAGAAAAGACAAGGGAGGGGATCTTCTAGCTGTTGATGGAGAGAAGAGGATAGATTCAGGAGATACAGAGGAGGGAAAGTGGCTGAATTTGTTGATGGATTAGTTATTGGGAGTAAGGGAGAGACAGGTTAAAAAGCAAACTCATCTCAAGCCTGTAATCCCAGCACTTTGGGAGGCCGAGACGGGCGAATCACGAGGTCAGGAGATCAAGACCATCCTGGCTAACATGGTGAAATCCCGTCTCTACTAAAAATACAAAAAACTAGCCGGGCGAGGTGGCGGGCGCCTGTAGTCCCAGCTACTCGGGAGGCTGAGGCAGGAGAATGGCGTGAACCCGGGAGGCTGAGCTTGCAGTGAGCTGAGATCCAGCCACTGCACTCCAGCCTGGGTGACAGAGCGAGACTCCTCTCAAAAAAAAAAAAAGCAAACTCATGATTTCAGACATACCCAAGACAACAGTGATACTATCACTGAGATGGGAATGATTTGAGAACCAGGTTTGGGGCAGATCACAAATTCTCTTCTAGACATGTGGAATTTGAGGTGTGTTTTCAATATACAAGTACAGATGTCAAGTAGTCAAGAGCCGAGGAAGAAATATAGGTTAGAGATATTTAGGGAGTTTTGAGTTATTTTTGTAGATGATCTTGAGTGAGATCACCCACATGAATAAAATGACCTATTAAGATGGTAGAGAGGAAGAAGAGAAAAAGATCTAAAAATGAACCTTGAGAAACTCTAACATTTACTGGCCAGTAGACAGGAGGAAGAGCATGTTGTGAAGAGGACAGAAAAGAAGTGGCCAGAGGGCAGGGCTGTGTCTCAGCCCAAAACTAGGGAATGTTGTAGGAAGAAGTGCCTGGTCAGCAGGATCAAATATTACCAAGGGGTGTGATGTAAGATGAACAAAAATTGTCCATGAGCTTAAGTGGCATGGAAGTCATTGCTGACTTTGCGAAAAGATGTCAGTGAAATGATGAAGGTAAAAATAAAATATGAGTAAAAGTTTAGAAAATGAAGACAGAATGCATAAATAATTATTTAAAGAAATTTGGATACAACTCAAAGGAGAGAGTTGGGTTGCTGATACTTTAAATTCCACCCTAGGTAAGTAAACCTCTGCCTTTGAAACATGCTCTAGGTCCCTTTTACCTTATTTTGACCACACTGAGCCTTACTCTACATATCCATCTATAATCATACCTGGAGAGAAAACTTAACCTTGGTAATAGTCTTTGCTCTTTCATCTTCTAGTTCACTGATTTCCAAGGTTATATGATGTTTATATGTGTCAGGAAACCTATAACTTTTCAGAAAGCCCTTGGTCTGTTTGTGTACTTGATCAACATGCGAAGCAAAATTCTTACCTATAATATTGCTAAGAGATTAAATTTCCCTTTTTTATGCTCAACAAAATGCTGGTCACTTGCCTTAATTATAGAAAATAGTGGAGGCGTGCGTGTGTGTGTGTGTGTGTGTGTGCTACCGTGTTTGCAGTGAACTTTCAGCTCTTCAATGTGTGTTCTAAATTACATTATGGTGAAATATTTAAACTCTTTTGGCTGACAGAATAACATTTTTGAAGCTACTGCTGGAATGCATCCTTCATTGGACAGACACAAGGACAGACATAGACACTGTGTAACCCTAGGGCTTCCTAAGCTTATCTAACTTATGCGCAATATCACGGGTGAGGTGACAAGATGAAGGCTTTCTACCCTTCTGAATGGAGAAAGCTCTTTACTTCCTACTCAGATCTGAGACTGCAGGGAGTATGAGTGGCAATGTCTGTAAGTCACATGTGATTGTAGCTGAAAGGGAAGTAACTTCATTCCCGTTGGCTTGCTGGCCTCTATGGCTGCAGCCCTTTCCCACAGAAACATCCCCAAATAGGAGAAGGGCTTCCATGCTAATATGGCCCTTTGGATAAAAGTTGTCCTAAATTTAGTAAATGATTGCAAGTTATATTAATTCAGTGCAAAAGTAACTGTGGGTTTGGTACAAACAACAATTACTTTTGCACCAGCCAAATAGCTACGTAGTTGATGAATTAACAACATTGCTTCATGGTCTCTACATTAGTTTGAAACTGGAACTTGCTGGGGTTATTTTTAAAATGTGTGTAAAATCAGACTTCTTTATTAAATGGGCTATTGGCAAAGCAAAATGGGATTCAAAACTTATTTTTCTTTATCTATTTTGGTCTGAGTGCTTGAGTGTTCACTGATGAAGAAATTCTCTAAAATGATTAACCATTGATAATAAAGTCTTAGCTAGAAAGTTAATTGATATTAAAATTTGCGAGCTAAATAATCTCTGTTCCATGGCAGAGATTAATGTGTGGTAATGTGGGCTTTTGCATTTCTTTCCTCTGCAAATACTCCATAAGTAAATTTTTGTATGATCTTTTTGACTAGAGATAAGGGGCTGGTAGAGAAAACAAAGAAGCCCAAGACCTGAATGTGGAGGGTGGAGGAGGTGAGGCAGACATCAAATCCTGAAGATAAACAAATGGTAAATCCCTGTTCCCAGAAAGAAGGCAGAATGAGAGTAATATAAGATAACAATGAGTCTGCATGGCAGTCGCCACTGAAGAGATTTTTGATATGAGAAATTAGAAGTCAGACAGAGCCTTCCTTGAAAACCCGATAGACGTCACGGATTTACAATGGAAAGCCTCAGGAAAACAGGAGTGAAGTGCTGCTGGATATAAGGCTGGGGACAGGACGGTGGCACCTATTGTTTGTATGGTCAAAGGGTCTGAAAGATATTTCCTCTAAATTTAAAGCATGGAACAGACTTCTGAGTGAGTCTCTCTGGTTTCAGGGTTTCACTATGAAGGGCTCAGGTGGAGAAAATCCCTAAGCAAGATGTATGTCTTTCTTTGGACTCTTCAACAGCAGTGGGTTGCTGTGTATATCCTGAACAGTCCTCCTAATAGAAGAAAATAGATTGTTACACTGAAGCCTGCACAGTCACAATTGTCAAAGGATCACCCCGGGGAAATTGCCTGTTGGCCAGGAAGTGTGAAGATCTATGTGATCGTTTTCTTCTTTAAGCCTCTTTTCAGTTGACAGGAGTAGAGTTTCCCTACTTGCTGCTGGTGTAAAGAAATGAAAGTTCCATTCACACCAGCATTGAGGGATAGGTCCTTTAACCCCTTACTGATCTTTCTCTTTCCATCATTTTCTTCTCATGGAAACACATGGTGGTTTTTCTCTCAATTTTAGTGCCTGCAAACTTCCAAGGCTGTCACTGCAGCTCTGGCTTGGATGAGGCAAGATAAGTAAAGTAGTTAATTAACCAAGATGCAAGTGTTGCCCAGAATCTTGTGAAAGATAGAAGGGACATTAGGACAGGGAACTGAGGGACTCACTTTAGATAATCTTTATTGCTCAGATCTGGGGCAAAACGACTCAGCTGGTCAAAAGGGAGGAGAATGTGGTAGAAAGTAAAGATGGCTAAACCAAGTCAGTCGCATTGTTGAAGTTTAGCAGAGCTCCAGAAAAATTGAAATTTTTCTGCCTCAATTGAGGCAGTTTGAAGAGCAGATAAAACACTTCTTGTTCATATGGTTAGAGAGATAGTTGTAGGGAAACCTGGAGGGCAAATGTGCATAATGAGGTTGTCATTTAGCAAAGGTAGAGTTTTGAGAAATGTAATGTGTTCCCATCACACACTTATAACTCTCTCTTTATTGTAAATTAAGTGAACTCATTGTTTCCAAAAATAACCCAAAAATAATGTGCACATCATCTTTTAATGAATAATAGTAATCCTTAGAACAAATAGAATACACAAACTTAAACTCCTTAATAAACGAGCCCAGCAGAATCGTGTGCTAGCTGATAGAGGGCAGCCTGTAGAATTGATGTGCTTTTAATCAGGATATGTTTGTTTTACATCAGGCTCAGAGAAGGTTTATTTTCTGTGTTTTGCTGACTTACACAATTCCTCTTAAGAAAAACAACAGCAAAAGCAAATCAGTTCATCAAAGCCCCAGCTAATAGCATCAGCTGAGTAAAACACTGCTCTTGCCCCAGGTGTGTCCAAATGGCTTGAGTTGGAGGACGAGTCCCCATGACTCAGCAGCGCTTGCATCCCTGCCTCTCAGGGAGTGCCTTCCTGCCCAACTCTGTCCTCCAGGACCACAGTCCTTTGAAGAAACAGGCTGAGTCCCTGTCTAGCACTTCACCTCAGGTGGAGGGACAAAGCTGTTTTCTATAGGAGACTTTTAGGATTTGTGACTTTGTTTTGAAGATCTTCTGAACAAAATGCTACAGGAGATTAGTACACAATAAATTGAGTGAATGGATTTTAGATCATGTATTGGTTTTATTAGTATTTAAAAGTGTTCCCTACTGTCCTGCCTACTCATCATGGATCAGCTGCCTGCTGTTCCTTGGGCGCAGTCCCCCTTGATGGCTGCTGCTCAGCTCCCAGAGACAGGCCGCTGGCCTCCTCTCTTAGGGGAGCAACAACAAATTCCATCAAATGCTCAAGTAATGAGGTCAAGAGAGGTTCACATCTATCAGAAATCCTCACTCTGTGTGCTCAGAAGAGCAGAAAAAATTTAGAACAGAGAGCACTTTTAGGAGAGACAGAAGTAGCTATTGAAAGCATCTTTGTGTTGGGCATGGTTCTGTTTATGTATGTAAGCCTGTATTATTGGAATATAATAGCGTTCATTGATCCTTCTACTTGTGCCAGTCTCTGGAGTCACATGTACAATTTAAAGTCTCCCAGGAACTAGAGTTAGTAGAAGTTAAAAAAAGGCAAAATTTATTTTAATAATATATTTTATTTAAGCCAAGATACCCAGAATATTATCAATTTAACATGTAATTAGTATAAAAATCATGAGTTATTTTATATTCTTTTTTCTCATAAGTATTTGAAGCCCGATGTTCTACCCTTATTTTAGCTTTTTATCACAAGTATTTGTATCACAAAATCCTTTATTCAACACAATTTCTAATGCTTGCATATTATTGCATCACAGGAAAGTTCTGTCATTTTGTAATTCTGTTTTTGGACATGGAAGGTTTTCATTTTGAGCAGGTATTATAATTGATGTGATGTTTAGCATTTTTCTGTAGAATTATTTTCAGGTTTATGATTTTGTTCTTAAACCAGATTGATAAGGGCAAATTTACTGTTTAGATATCATAAAACCTAATGCCAAAAGTTTGTACCATCCAAACTTCCATTAGTATTCTATGAGAGAGCTCATTTTACTTCATACTCCATAAATGAAAGAGGAAGGGGTCAACAAGGTGTCAACATTCCTCAAAGCCTTAAATTACTTTTAAGACAGGAAAAAATCTGTGAAAGATAGTGAATGAGAGAAGTATGTTTCCTCATTTGCTGATCAAAATTAGGAACCTGTGGAGTGTGGAGGTGGGGAGTGCGAGAACCTGGAGATAAAGCAAGAGACTTAGGCCCTGATGTGGGAAACTGTGTGCTTCATTGTTTTTTCCTATGAGTGAAGTCTTGGGCAGAGGAAAGAGATGAAGGAAACTTATGCCCCCCTTTAAATTTGGAGATCCGTAAGAAAAGGAGGTGAATGCCACCCTTGGGTAGCTTTCCCTGAAGGCTGTCTTCTCTCATAGAAGCATCCTTATGCTGAGACAACCCATCAGAGATAGCTGCATTCAGCACGTAGGCAGATGGGTCAGAGTAACCCCATCTGGATTCTTTTTAACTCCATGGCTGTTTGGGAAGCAGACTTATATTTTCATTGTTGGTAAAGAGTATCTTGAGTGAGACACTGAGAGTAGGAAGGACTCAGAAATGGCTATGGTCCTTTAGCAGTTGTCATTGTCTGTGGATGGCTAAGTGTTAACCAGATCAGTGGAGAGTCAGGATGACAGTCTTTTAGACCCTGTCCTCTTGGTACCCGGGTCCTTGTCAGGTATCCAGGAAGAATCAGGTCACCCAGAATTGAAGGATGGTGAATGTGGGACTTTTATTGAGTGATGGAGGTGGCTCTCTGCAGGAGGGATGGGGAGTTGGAAAAGGGGATGGAGTGGGAAGATAAATCTTCCCCTGAAGTTCGGCCATTCTGCAGCCCATCTCCTCTCCAACCATGCGCAGCTAAATTCCTCTTGATGTTCAGATGCTCCTTCTCTCCCTCTCTGCCATGCCATTCTGCCTCTCTGCCAATGGAGTTCGGGGTTTATATAGGCACAGGATATGAGCATGGTAGGCCAGAGTGGTCTTGGAAAAAGCAACACTTGGGTGCGCAAACAGGAATGCCTGGTTCCATTTAGGGCTGTAGGTTTCCAGGCTTGAGCATGGGGCCTTTGCTGGGGAACCACCCTCTTCTACCCAGGATTTCCCTGCCTCTTGTCCATGGGATGGATGAACTCCAGGGGAAGATTATCTTCCCACTCCATCCCCTTTCCAGCTCTCCATCCATCCTGCTGAGAGCCACCTCCATCCCTCAATAAAATCCCTGTATCCACCATCCTTCAGTTCTGTGTGACCTGATTCTTCCTGGATGGTGGACAAAGACTTGGGTACCAAGAGGGCAATGTGTAAAAGGCTGTCACCCTGACTGGTTAACACTTAACTGTCCACAGACAGCAGCTGCTAAAAGAGCATGAATTGTAACACACCCCAGATGCTACTGTGGGGCTGGAACCCAAAAGCACTTGTCCTGGCTCCTGCACCTGCCCGTCTGCGTGCTCCCCCTCCTGTAAGGGGTTTGGGCATATGGCAGCTGAGCAAACAAGCCACACCCCTGTTGCAAGTCCCATAAGAGGCTCAGGGAACTCTCCCATTTCATCATGACTGCGCAATGTATCTTTTCATAGCAGTATGGACAACGCAAGCCTGATGGGGGAGGTGGCTTCCCAGCAGATATCAACATTATTGAGTGCCCATGGCCTCAGCACAGGCCCTTATAGAGCAGATCAGGACAGAGGAGTGGATAGCCTCCTACCAATGCTACATCCTGTAGAATAAGGGGTGGAAACAATGCTAAAAGTAATTGAGTCTTAAACCCAAATGATTTAGAGGTCACTGATTTGACAAAATTGTTTTGGAATTGAGTCAATTAGGTATTGTGCCATCAGTTGGAAGTGGGAGTGGGTAAAACAGAAATTTAGTCTGGTTATAGAAAAATAAAGTACTTCTGCAATAAAAAAGAGGGGAAAGTGAAGACTCATTATTTAAAATATGCATTGTTTCTTTACTTTCTGCCATGGCAACTTTTTTCAGAGATGAAACAAAAATAAATGACTTAGATTGTTCAACTGCTGCAGAATTGCATATAGCTCCCAGGTGGTGATTATTCTCCTTGAGAAAGACAGTAACCAAACACAAGTTATTTCATCTGTCTTTATTTGACATGCCATTTCAGCTCGATCAAAAGTTTCTGGGTTTCTTGAAAAATAATTTCACTTATCTCTTTTGATGGCAAAACAAATTAAAAGAGTCTTTCAACAAAAACGGGGTGTAGAAGCTCACTGAGGCAAAGAAAATAAGGCATGAGGTTCACAGAACTATTAACAGGAGAGTGATCTTCATATGTCATTGAAAATCAACATAATTGAGATGCCCTGCATGAGTCCTGCTTAAGTGTAAAGAAATTGGTAGTAGATATGGATGTGGTTCAACTCAATTTCCATTATTTGTTACAATTTATTTAAATACTGGATATTTTCTGCAGGGGACAGGTTAACACCCACATCACCATCGTTGCTGAAAAGTACAATCAAGCATACAGTATACTATAGGGTGTCACAAGGAAAATATTCTACTTTTTTCTGCAGTTTGGCCTCAGCAGAAGATAACGTGGACAAATGGTAAGTCTTGGAATTTTAGAGGGGGTGAGAACCTCAACGCATTCAGTCTAGTAGCTTTCAGTCAAATGTTAAGACCCAAGAGCACTTCTTATAACAAATATTTTGTAACAGTCTTGCACTACCCTAAAATAAAATTCATACAATAATTTATATACTCATATAACTAAAAATGCCCTAACTATAAGTGAGAAGTAAAATGAATCATTTATGGTAATATTTATATTCAATATATAAAGGCACAGATCTGATACAACAGTCTTGAAGACATGTTGAATTAGCTAGAGGCTTGTACTACTTTACAGTGAATAAATTAAGATTTGAAAGAAGATCTGGAGCCATTCTCTATAAGCAAAAAGAAAAATGCAAGAGCAGAAGGGACAAGTGAATATTAGAATAGAAACTAGATAGTGGGAACCATGTGCATAAAAATTGTAAAGCAGAGTTAAACTCTGTAACATAAACTCTGCAAAACAGAGTTAGGTGTTAGGCTTATTAATGATAACAAGGGTTTTCATCTACCTCAATGTCAGAAGAGCATTAGAAAGCTGTGCAGGCTGGAGGACAGTTCTTGGTTGTGCTAGACTGTGCTAAGCATCCAGGACATTCAGCGTCCCCATCCACACCTGCTAAATGCCAGTAGCACTGACCAATCTTTGCAACAAGCAGAACTTTTCTCCCACATGGTCAAAATGTTCCCCCGCGGGGCAATGTGGAGAACCTTGTGGAAAACTATGAGTCTGATGAAATGCTTTTGGCGACAAGGAAACAGGAGCAAAGGAGTTACATGGACTGTTCCAAGGTCACTAAGCTGTCACTAAGAGGCAGAAAAAGGAGTCGTTCCCGTGACCCCTGTCCAGAGTTATCTCGCACTTTGCTATATTCCATCCTATTGCTCCCTAAATGTTTTGGTAAATAGGAGGTCAAAGTTCTTCCAGTTTTTCGAAGAACGGGACCACAATTGAGGCTAAGTTTTCATTGACAATGTAAGCTTATTTGAAGTGGCTTGAAGGTCTGATGAAGATTAGGAAGGAGCTCCCCCTGCATGCTCCCAGCACTCACTCATAAGTACCCCATTTGTCATTTCCTTTGGTCTGTTTCTCACTCTCTGCCTTGGGAGAGGTTCTGTTTTAGGCTATTCTTTTCTTCTCAGGGGTATAAGCAACTTAATACTAGTACCAATCATTGCCTCTTCAATATTAACATTAATAAGTAGTTTCCTATTGCCTCATGGTCATTTTGTGTGGATTATATTTTTCAGCTAATTGCAATTCTCAGTGAAATACTACTACATATCTAGTATGTGATAGGCACTTATCTAGGCCCTTTCACAACCTGATTCATTTTCCTCACAACACTTAAGATAGGAATTATTAGCCCCAATGTACAAATGAGAAAACTGATGCTTACAGAGATTAAGGAGGGAGGGATAGAAGAAACCGTTCTAGGCAGTTAGCGGACTCTGCAAAGATCTGGGAGCCATAAATTAGGGGCCAATTAAAGGAAAATCCGAAGAATTTGTGTAAATGAGTTGGAGTTCTTTTTATCTCCATCACTTGGTCATTCCTTCTGAATCAGTTTTTTAACCTTATTTCTCCCTTTTTATTTATAGTAAGTTTTTCTGAAAGAGGGTCTGTACATCTACACACCATCTTTGCAGGTTTGAATTTCTTGCAATATGCCTCCACGCCCTAATACCTTGCTGAAGTTAGTCTCAGGAGCATGTCCAGTAACCTTTTTACATCTCCAATTCATTGAGTAGCTTTGAGCTCTTTACTTTGAAGGTTCTAAAGTTCTTTGCATGGATGGCCATCTGTCCTCCTTAAATGTCTCATCTCTTGAATCCCTGTATTATTTCTACTGTTTTTTTCCCCATCTACTATATTTACATATTCTTCCTATAACCATATATAAAAATTATTTCCTATAACTACAGATGCCATTCTGTATTTCTAGCTTGTCATAATTTATTTGAATTAAATTAACTCACATATGACTATGTTCTACAAAGGCTTTGAAACATCTGGTGTGTAACCACACAGAAATACAAATAACCATCAGAGACTACTATGAACACCTCTATGCCCACAAACTAGAAAATGTAGAAGAAATGGATAAATTCCCTGACCCATACACCCACTGAGGACTGAATCAGGAAGAAATTGAAACCCTGAACAGACCAATAACAAGTTCCAAAGTTTAATCAGTAATAAATAGCCTACCAGCCAAAAAAAAAAAAAAAAAAAAACCCAGGACCAGACGGATTCACAGCTGAATTCTACCAGATGTACAAAGAAGAGCTGGTACTATTCCTACTGAAACTATTCAAAAAAAAAAAAAAAAAGGGAGGAACTCCTCCCCAACTCATTCTATGAGGCGCGCATCATCCTGATACCAAAACCTGGCAGAAAAAAAAAAAAAAAAAAGGAAAACTGCAGGCCAATATCCTTGATGAACAGTGATGCAAAAATCCTCAACTAAACACCAGCAAATTGAATCTAGCAGCACATTGACAAGCTAATCCACCAAGATCAAATAGACTTAATCCCCGGCACGGAAGGTTGGTTCAATATGTGAAAATCGATAAATGTGGTTCATCACGTAAACAGAAATAAAGACAAAAACCACATGATCATCCCAATAGATGCAGAAAATGCTTTCAATAAAATTCAACACTGCTTCATGTTAAAAACTCAACAAAGAGCGAGACTCCATCTCAAAAAATAAAATAAAATAAAATAAAGGGGGTATTGAAGGAACATACCTCAAAATAAGAGCCAACTATGACAACCCCACAGCCATCATACTGGATGGGCAAAATCTGGAAGCATTCCCCTTGAAAATTGGCAGAAGGATGCCCTCTCTCCCTGAACAACTATGTTGTTCAGCTGATTCAATGTAGTATTGGAAGGGCTGGCCAGAGCAATCAGGCAAGAGAAATAAAGGGCATCCAAATAAGAGGAAGTCAAACTATCCCTGTTTGCAGATGACATGAGTCTATATCTAGAAGACTCCCTCATCTCAGCGCAAAAGCACCTTCAGCTGATAACTTCAGCAAAGTTTCAGAATACAGAACCACTGTGCAAGAACCACTAGCATTCCTATACACCAACAACAGTCAAACCAAGAGCCAAATCAGGAACTCAGTCACATTCACAATTGCCATAAAAAGAAAATACCTAGGAATACAGCTAATCAGCAAGCTGAAAGATCTCTGCAATGATAATTACTAAACACTGCTCAAAGAAATCAGAGATGACTTAGACAAATGGAAGAACATTCTATGCTAATGGACAGGAAGAATCAATGTTGTTAAAATGGCCATATTACCCAAAGCAATTTATATATTCAATGCTGTTTTTATTAAACCACCAATGACATTCTTCACTGAACTAGAAAAAAACTATTTGGAAATTCAAAAGGAACAAAAAAAAAAAAAAAAAAAAACAAACAAAAAAAAACAAAACCTGAATAGTCAAAGCAATCCTAAGCAAAAACAAATCAGAAGGCATCATGCTACCCAACTTCAAACCATACTACAGGGCTACAGCAATCAAAACGGTATGGTATTGGTTTAAAAAAAATAAGTCAGACACAAAGACCAATGGAACAGAATAGAGAGCCCAGAAATAACTCTGCACATGTACAACTGTCTGATCTTTGACAAAGCTGACAAAAATAAGCAATGGGGAAAAGACCCCCCATTCAATAAATGGTACTGGGATAACTGGCTAGTCATATGTAGAAGATTGAAACTGGACCCCTTCCTTATACCACATATAAAAACTCAAGATGGACAACAGACTTAAATGTAAAATTTCAAACTATAAAAATTCTGGAAGACAACCTAGGTAATACCATTCTGGCCACAGTAATGGGCAGAGATTTAATGATGAAGATGCCAAAAGCAATTGCAACAAAAGCAAAAACTGACAAATGGGATCTAATTAAAGAGCTCCAGCACAGCAAAAGAAATTATCAACAGAGTAAACAGATGACATACAGAATGGGAGGAAATTTTTGCAAACTATGCATCAGATAAAAGTCTGACATCTAGCATCTATGTGGAGCTTAAATTTCCAAGATAAAAACAACCCTATTAAAAAGTAGACAAAGGACATGAACAGACATTTTTCAAAAGAAAGTTATATATGCAGCCAACAAGCATATGAAAAACTCAATATCACTGATCATCAGAATGGCTATCACTAAAAAGTCAAAAATAACAGATGCAATGCTGACAAGATTGTGGAGAAAAGGGAATGCTTATATACTGTTGGTGGGAGTGTAAATTAATTCAAACATTGTGGAAAGCAGTATGGTGATTCCTCAAAGAGCTAAAAACAGAACAATAATTCTACCCAACAATCCCATTACTGGATATATACCCAAAGAAATATAAATAATTCTACTGTAAAGACATATGCACTCATACATTCATCATAGCACTCTTCACGAAAGCAAAGATGTGTAATCAACCTAAATGCCCATCAATTATAGATTGGATAAAGGAGATGTGGTACATATACACACGGAATACTATGTAGCCGTTAAATAGAATGCGATCATGTCCATTGCAGGAACATGGATAGAGCTGGAAGTTTATCAAGTATAGCTCGAAGTACAGCAAACAAAGTGCAATATGTTCTCACTTATAAGTGAAGCTGAATGATGGGAATGCATGGACAAAAAGAAGGGAACAACAGACACTGGGATCTACCTTAAGGTGGAGGGTGGGAGGAAAGAGAGGAGCAGAAAAATATCTATTGGGTACTAGGCTTAGTACCTGGGTGACGAAATAATCTGTACAACAAACTCCTGCGACACAAGTTTACCTAAACAACAAACCTGTATATGTACCCTTGAACCTAATAAAAAAGGTCCCACTGGGACCTACCTGAAGGTGAAGGGTGGGAGGAAATGGAGCAGAAAAATAACTATTGGGTACTAGGCTTAGTACCTGGGTTATGAAATCATCTGTACAAAAAGCCCTTGTGACACAAGTTTACCTAAACAAACTTGTATATGTACCGCTGAACCTAAAGTAAAAGGTTTTTCTTTAAAACAAACAAACTGGTGTGGCCTCTTTCCTGAACCATGATTTTGAATTTTTAAACATTTCCAGAAAATTTCTACCTAGTGGTCATATTCACATCTAAAACTGGGTGTAAGTTAAAAAAAGGATTTTTTTTCTCTCATAAATAAGCTCTTCTACTTGATATGTTTTCTTCATAAATGGTATCATTATTCTTCCAACTTCCTACCTGTAACCCTTTCTTTTTCTTTGTTCCTCAAGTTCATTAAGTCATTGGCTAAGTCCCATTGGGTTTATCTTTTTGGAGTTGCTTGTGTTTGTGTGCTGTTTTCCATCCTCACTGTCCCTGGCCTGACTCACTGTGAGTTGTTACAATAATACTGTCTCTACATTTCACTTTCTACCTCTTCCGAGGCATCCTGTGCCCTGCTCCCAGGTGATTATTATAGTGCTCCTTAAACTTGCAATGACTCCCACATCCTCCATTGCATATATATTTAGTTGAATAATATTTGGGTGTATTAAATACCTTTTTTTTCTTTCCCTTGATTTCCCCTCCTGATATAGTTTGGATATTTGGCCTCACCTAAATCTCATGTTGAAATGTAATCCTTAGTGTTGGAGGTGGAGCCTGGTGGGAAGTGTTTGGATCAGGGGAGCAGATCCCTCATGAATGGCTTGGGCTATCCCCTTGGTGAGAAGTGAGCTCTCACTTTGAGTTCACACAAGATCTGGTTGTTTAAAAGCAGGTAGCACCCTCACCCCTAATTCTCTCATGTGCTCCTGCTTTCACCATGTGATGCGCCTGCTTCTACTTCATTTTCCACCATGAGTAAAAGCTCCCTGAGTCCTCCCCGGAAGCAGAGGCTGGTGTTAGGCCTTCTATACAGCCTGCTGAACCATGAACCAATTCAACCTCTTTTCTTATAAATTACCCAGTCTTAGGTACATTTTTACAGCAAGAGAATAACAGTCTAATACACCTCCCCATTCTCTCAGTCAGACCTCTGCTTATTTTCTCAGGGCAAGAATGAGATGCAGAAATAATCAGGGAGTCTTCCTAAATTTTGCTTCCAAATCTTAAGCCCCGGAGCATAGATCAAAAGAGAGATTAGGTTATTAAAATTTTTTTTTGTGAAAAATTTTCAAGACTAAGGATTGTTCCAGACTAAAGAGCAATTTGATCCTGGGCTTTAGGGAAAAGAAGAGTGGTTATGGTGATGTCGTCGGTGGTAGTAGTGGTGATAGTGTTGGAGGTGGTGGTGATGTTGGTAGTGGGGAAGGTGACTGTCGACATGGTAGAGATGGTGGTGGTGGTGTGTTAGTGATAGTATAGTGGTAAGGGTCATGCATCATTTTCCAAGCAGTGCTACCAGTAGATGAGAGGACCTTAAAGAAGTTTATGATGCTCTAGAGAGTGGAAACCTGTGCTTTCCAGAATTACTGCTGGAGATGCAAGGTGCTGGGTATGGCCACATATTATATTAGATAAAGCTATAATCAAGTTTGTAGAAAGCATCTCAGGAACTGACACATTGGGAAAAAACACAACTTTTCAGTAAAGTTCATGAAAGACTAAAGGATCCAGTGGTCCTTCCAGCACCTTATCATGATGCTAAACTTTGTCTCAACTTCTCAGGGTAAGAAAAGGAGAGAAACAGAAAAACTGAGATTAAATTCTCCTGCCAGCCCAGCAGAATATGGCCCAAAATGGAAACTGAGTAGTTGAAAGTAAAGGAGGCTATATTGCTTACACACAGAAATTTACAGACTGAGATTCATTCATTTAACACATCATTGACATAAATCCTTGTAGAATGGAGCTCGAATCAACATTTTTAGTTTTTTTAATGGCCATCTTTTACTATTTCTTATCACAATTCATATTTTAATTCTATTTTTACTTTTTTTTGATGTAAAATATACATACAAAACTTACCATCTTTCTCATTTTTAAGGGTACCATTTGGTGGTAATACGTACATTTATATTCTTTTTTCCGCCCTCTTCTCCCTTCTCCCTTCTCCCTAGTTTTCCTGGCCTATGGTAACCACCAATCTACTCTTTATCTTCATGAGATCTACATTTTTAGCTTCCAATATGAGTGAGAACATGCAATATTTGTCTCTCTGTGCATGGCTTATTTCACGTAATAGTCTGCCTCTAGTTTCATCCATGTAGCTGCAAATGACAGGATTTCATTTTTTTTATGGCTGAATCACATTCCATTGTGTATATATATCAGATTTCCTTTATCTGTTTATCCATTGATGGGCTCTTAGGTTGATTCCATATTTGGCTACTGTGAGTAGTGGTGAAATAAACATGGGAGGGTAGATATATCTTCAATATATTGATTTCCTTTCTTTTTATAAATACCCATTAGTGGAAATGCTGGATCATACAGGGGTTCTATTTTTGAGTTTTTGAAGGAACCTCTATACTGTTCTCCCTAGTGGCTGTACTCATTTACATTCCCACCAGCAATGTATGAGGGTTCCCCTCTCTCCACATCCTCACCAGTATCTTTTATTGTCTTTTTGATAAAAGTCATTTTAGCTAAAATGAGATGATATCTCATTGTGGTTTTGATTTGCATTTCTCTGATGATTGGTGATACTGAGCATTTTTCATATATCTGTTGGCCATTTGCATGTCTTTTGGGAAATGTCTGTTCAGATATTTTGCCTTTTTTTAATCAATTACTTGTTTTTCTGGCTATTGAGTTGTTTGAGCTCCTTATGTATCCTGGTTATTAATACCTTATCAGATGGACAATTTGCAAATATCTTCTCCCATGCTGTATGTTGTCTCTTCACTTTATTACTTTTGCTGTGCAGAAGCTTTTTAGCTTGATGTAATGCTATTTGTCTATTTTTGCTTTGGTTGCCTGTGCTTTGGGGTCTTATACAAAAATTCTTTGCCCAGACCAATGAAGCATTTCTCAATATTTTTCTAATATTTTCATAGTTTCAGGTTTTAAATTTGAGTCTTTAACCAATTTAAATCTGATTTTTGTGTACGGTGAGAGATAGAGGTGTAGTTTCATTCTTCTGCATGTATGTAGTTGTCTAGTTTTCTCAGTACCGTTTATTGAAGACACTGTCCTTTCCCCATCAAATGTTTTCGGCGCCTTTGTTAAAGATGAGTTGATTGTAAATGCATGAATTCATATTTGGGTTCTCTATTCTGTTCCAATGGTCTATGTCTGTTTTTATGCCAGTACCATTCAATTTCGATTACTACAGCTTTGTAGTAAATTTTGAAGTCAGGGAGCATGATGCCTACAGTTTTATTCTTTTCATGTAGGATTTCTTTGGCTGTTTGAGCTCTCTTGTGGTGCCATATGAATGTTTGATTGTTTTTCTATTTATGTGAAGAATGTCATTGGTATTTTGATAGAGATTGTGCTGAATCTGTAAATTGCTTTGGATAACATGTCTACTTTAACAATATTGTGTCCTCTTCAATTTTTTTCATCAGAGTTTTATAGTTTTTTTTGTGTGTAGCTATTTCACCTATTTGGTTAGATTGATTCCTAAGTATTTTATATTCTTCGTAGTATTGTAAATGGGATTGCTTCCTTTATTTCTTCTTCAGATTGTTCACTGTTGGTATTTATAAATGCTACTGATTTTTATATGTGGACTTTATATGCTGCAAGTTTACCAAATTTGTTTATTATTTCTAAAGCTTTTTGGTTAATTCTGTAGGTTTACCTAGGTATAAGATCATGTTGTCTGTGAACAAGGCTAATTTGACTTCCTTTCTAATTTGGATACCCTTTATTTCTTTTTCTTGCCTAATTTCTCTAGCAAATACTTCCAGTATTGTGTTGAACAAAAGTGGCTAAAGTGGGCATTCTTTTCTTATTCCAATCCTTGGAGGAAAGGCCTTCAATTTTTCTACATTCAGTATAATGTTAACTGTGGGTTTCTTATATACAGTCTTTATTATTTTGAGCTGTGTTTGTCTACATTCAATTTGATGATAGTTTTTCATCATAAAATGATGTTGAATTTTATCAAATGATTTTTCAGCATCTATCGAGACAATCATGATTTTTGTTCTTGATTATATTAATGTGATGTATCATGTTTATTGATTTGTGCATGTTGAATCATCCTTGTACCCCTGTGATGAAACCTACTTAATCATGGTGAATGATCTTTTTAATGTGTTGTTCTATTTGGTTTGCTAGTATTTTGTTGAAGATTTTTACATCTGTGTTCATCAATGATATTGACTTGTAGTTTTCTTGTTGTGCCCTTAGCTGATTTTGATATCAAGGTAATAATGACTCTGTAAATGAGTTTGAAAGTATTCCCTCTCCTTCAATTTTTTTTGGAAGAGTTTAAGATTAAGATTATTTCTTCTTTAAATGTTGGGTAGAATTCACCAGTGAATCCATCAGATTCTGGTATTTTCTTTGATGAGAGACATTTTTATTATGGCATCAATCTTGTTACTTGTTATTGGTTCGTTGAAGTTTTCTATTTCTTCGTGGCTCAATCTTGGTAGGTTGTATGTGTCAATGAACTTATGAATTTCTTGTAAGTTTTCCAATTTGCTGGCATGTAGCTGTTCCTAATAATCTCTGGTTCTCTATTTCTGGGGTCTCAGTTGTTATGTCTCCTTTTTTCATTTCTGATTTTATTTGAATCTTCTCTCTTGTCTTAGTCTTGCTAAGCATTTGTCAATTTTGTTAGTCTTATCAAAAAAACCCAACTTTTCATTTTGTTTATCTTATGTACTGATTTTTTGGTCTTAATTTATTATTTTTTCCCTGACTTTTATTATTTCTTTTCTTCTATTGGTTTTGCATTTGGTTTATTCTTGATTTTCCAGTTCATTGAGTTGCATTGTTAGGCTGTTTATTTGAAGTCCTTCTACTTTTATGATATGGCCATTTATTATTATATAAATTCCCTCTTAGTACGGTTTTTGCTGTATGCCATAGATCTTAGTATGTTGTATTTCCATTTTCATTCAAGAAATTATTAAAATTTTCTTAATTTCTTTTTATTGACCCATTGTTCATGCAGAGGCATGTTATTTAGTTTCCATGTGTTTGTGGATTTTTCAAGGTTTCTCTTATTGATTTCTAGTTTTATTCCACTGTGGTCAGAAAAGATACTTGATATGATTTCTTTTATTTTAAATTCATTCAGACTTGTATGGTGGCTTAAGATATGGATTATTCTGGAAAATGTACCTCCATATGCTGATGAAAAGAAAGTGTATTCTGCAGAAGTTGGGTGGCATATTCCATAAATGCCAGTTAGGCCTATTTGATCTTGGGTGCAGTTTAACTCCAATGCTTTTTTGCTGACTTTGTTTGTATGATCTCTCCATTACTGACAGTGGGGGTTAAAGTCTTCTACTATTACTACATTGCAATCTATCTTTCCCTTTAGATCTATTAATGTTTGCTTTATATACTTGGGAGCTTCTTTGTTGGGTGTATACATATTTATAATTATTATATCTTCTTACTGAATTGACCCGTTTTTCATAATATAGTGATCTTCTTGGTATCTGCTTATAATCCTAGATTTGTAGTTAATTTTATTTGATATAAATATAGATATTCCTGCTCTTTCTTGGTTTCCAGTTGCATGGAATATTTTTTCTACCCCTTCACTTTCAGTCTATGTGTGTCTTCATCAGCAAACGGGGTTTCTTGAAGGCATCATATAGTTGGGTTTTCTTTATTTATTCAGCCACTCTGTGCCTTTTACTTGGAGAATTGAGACTCTTTACATCCAGTGTTATTAAGTAAGGGCTTACTGTTGCCATTTTATTACTTTTTTTTCTGGTTGCTGTGAGATTTCTCCCTTCCTTCCTTTCTTACAGTCTTCCTATACGTTTAAGTAGTTTTCTCCAATAGTATGCTTTATTTGGTAGTTTTCTATTTTTGGTGAATCTATTATACGTTTTTTGTATTGTGGTTATGAGGCTTACAAAAACATAGTATTGATATAACATGTTATTTTAAATAGATGATAATTTAGATCACAAAGAAATAAATAAAACCAAACCAAGGCAAAAAAGAAAAAAAAAACCCATAAAAAATTCTACACTTTATTTTTCTCAGCATTTGACTTTACTTGTTTCAATTTACATATTTTTATATTATCTATCTTTTAACAGGTTGCTATCGCTATTATTGCTTTTGATAGATTTAACTGTGGGGTTTTATATAGAATTATGAGTGGATTGCATGCTACAATTACAGTAATAGAGTATTGTAGGTTTGTCTGTGTACTTAGTTTTATCAGTGGATTTGAAAACTTTTCTTTTTATATCCTGGTGTTTTTTCTTTCAGATTGAAAAATGCCTTTCAGCATTTCTTATTAGACCAATCCAGTGGTGGTAAATTATCTCAGCTTTTGTTAGTCTGGGAAAGACTATCTCTCTCCGTTATAGTTGAAGGATGATTTTGCTCAATACAACATTATTGAATGGCATTTTTTTTCCTTTGAGCACTTAGTGCTTAGAGTGTTATTAGAATAACACTTAACGGTGTTAGTCCACTGTCTTCTGGCCTTGTATGGTTTCTGTTGAAAAGTCTGTTGCCAGATGAATAGAAGCTTTACAGGTTATTTACTTCTTTTCTCTTGCTTCTTTTAGGATCCTATGTTTGTCCTTGACTTTTCAGAATTATTATATGCCTTTGGGTAGTCTTATTTGGGCTGAATCTATTTGTTGTTCTCAGACCTCCCTGTACCTGGAAATTTATCTTTTCCTAAAGTTTTGGAAAATGTTCTGTTGTTTCTTTGAAGTTTTGTACTTCTTTGTTCTTGCTCAGCTCCCTTTGAACATCAATAATTCTTAGATTTGGTTATTTGAGGTAATTTTCTATATCTTGTAGGTGATCTTTATTCCTTTTCATTCGTTTTTCTTTTTTCTTTTTTCCTTTTTTTTTTTGAGACAGAGTCTCGTTCTGTTGCCCAGGCTGGAGTGCGGTGGTGCCATCTCGGCTCACTGCAAACTCCACCTTCCGGGTTGATGCCATTCTCCTGCTTCAGCCTCCCCGATAGCTGGGACTGCAGGTGCCCGCCACCACGGCTGGCTAATTTTTTGTATTTTTTAGTAGAGATGGGGTTTCACTGTGTTAGCCAGGATGGTCTCGATCTCCTGAGCTCGTGATCCACCGGCCTCGGCCTCCCAAAGTGCTGGGATTACAGGTGTGAGCTACCGCTCCCGGCCTTCATTCATTTTCCTACTCTGATTGTATATTTTCACATAGCTGATCTCAGAGTTCTCTGATTCTTTCCTCTACTTGGTCCATTCTGCTGTTGGGATCTTCTAATGAGTTTTTCAGTTCAGCAAGTGTATCTTTCAGTTGCATAATTTCTGTTTAATTTCTTTTTTATTGTTTCAATCTGTTAAATTTTTCACATAAATTTTGGAAGTGCTTTTCTGTGCTATCTTGGGGAGCACTGAATTTTCTTAAAGTGGGTATTTTTAATTATTGTTCAGAGAGCTCACATATTGCTGTGTTACAGGTAGTCACTGGATTTTTGCTTTGTTCTTTTGGAAGGTCATAGATCCCTGTTTTCTGTTGTTTCTTGTGGGTATATGTCTAAACATATATGTCTTTTCATTGAAGAATTGGTTATTTCGTATTTCTGTCTGGCTTGGTTTGGTTTTTATTGAATATGTTTGCTTAACAAATCTTTATTGCTACATTGGTCTCCTTTTTGGGTCTAAGTGGTACGTCAGGTAAACCGTGGCTCTAGCAAATGATTGGAGCACTATCCAAATAAAGGAGGCCCCCAAAGGGATTATTTTGACATTATGAGAAGCCTGGCTAGGGGTTTGTGCTGCAAATTAGCCACTCTGACTTGGCATCTCCTTTGGTGGAATTACCGACCAGAGTTTCCAGGGCTGGTAGTCCCACCTGCCCCCTTTATCTCTGCCTTTTCCCAGATACATTTTTTTTTTCCTTTAGGCAGTAACAATGCTTCCTGTAGGTTAAGGCAAGGACATATTTACTGGAAGAGAACTCAAGATGGTGGGGAAGCTGATGGACCACCTCAGTCTCACTTTTTCTTGTGCAGAAACTGAGTCGGGGGAGATTATCCACCTCTTGGTGCTGGCCAGAATGGGGTTAGGGCCTTTGCAGATGTGGAATTCCAATTCTCTTAACATCTGCTTGTAGTTTTTTCACTTTGGTGCCAGGAACTGTCTCATCTTATTTGTGTTCTGGGTTGTTCCTGGTGATTATCTCGGCACTGTATATTTGTTTTTGCTTTTCTACGGGGAGTGGGGAGAAGTGAAGCTTCTGTGAAGCTTCTGTGCTTCTGTGCGGCTATTTTAAGATCAGAAGTCTCCATTTTTTGTTCTCTGTATTTTATTTAGACATAGTCTATTCTCAATCTCCTGGTCATGTTTTCCTGCTCCTGATCCTTTGCTGGCCTTTCTCTCTCTGCCTAGAAAGCCCTCCTCCAACATTCCTTTCCAACATCCCACCAGCTTTTCAACACCATCTCAAATGCCATCTGCTTCACAAAACCTTTCTGTTGTTCTCCTTTTCTAAACTCACGAGACATTTTGCACACACTTATCCTCTGGCCCATGCCGAATAAGAAAAGCCAGACACCACATTTACTCTCAGCTCTGATGTAAATGCGGCCAAATTCATAAGCTCTAAAATTGTATGTGTTCATTCTTTCAAACCACAAATACCTGCAAGTTTTATTCTCATAACTTTTCTCCCATTAATAATTAATAGGCAGAGGGTGAAAAAGAATAAGTTTTATGGTAACTATTTTGGATAACCAATAGGAGTAGGAGCCACTGATCAGCTTAGATGGAGGATAGGGGAGGGAATAGTTCATCAAATGAGCTTACAGGGTGATATGATACCCAGCTCTAGGGACTCAGACATGAGGGTAATGAAATTAAGTGTCATATCTGAATCCACAATAGGAACATTCATTGCAAAAATTTTTAATAACCCTGAGTCTGTTTCACTCAGGACTTTCCTGACTTGTGGTTTTTCTGAATGTTGGGGAATTGTAAAAGAAGCAGCAGTCCTGGTTCCCCAAATCTACCAGAAAAGATAGTTGCTTAAATTGGAGAGACCTCTAGCCACATTTATAATCTGCCTCGTGTCATGATTATTTAAAGTATGTCTTGGTTTTATTTTGCTCCATTATAAACTGCTTGAGGTTAGAGGCTATTCACCTATTTTTATATTCTTCTTAGTAACTAGCCCGTAGTTATGTGGTCAACAAAAATTTATTAAATTGGATTATTTAATAATATTTTAGTCCTATTAAATATTTTCATGAATCATTCATTTTTAAAAATTAATCTCAATGAGTTGAGACTGTTAAGTGCCTAGAACAGACCACAGTAACAGAGACTATCTTAGGTGCTCTGGGACGACAGCATCATTTCATGTATTTTTTTTCTTTTCAGTAATAGCACTTCATTCATTATAAAACCACAGGCAATGTTATTTTTCTTCATTTATAAGATTTTCACACAAATACATTTATAATTCAAACTATGTATTAGGTGGTATGTCCTAATCTTTAAACTTGAAAATATGGTTACTGTTAACATTATAGGTATCCAATAATGTTAGTTGATTCTAAATCGATTATATTTACCCAGTG
>NW_012106219.1:1761276-1767504 GCF_000951045.1 Mandrillus leucophaeus
CTCTTTTCTCATGGCTAAAAGTAGAGATAGTAATATTTGCCTTTGAGTTAGGATTATACGTGGTTGAACACATGTATCAATGTCCCAAATTAATACGCAATTCTAAATGATTAAAGATAGTAGCTCAGTTAACCCTTATAACAATCCAATGAGATAACATTCCCATTTTATAGACAAGGAAACTGAAGCACAAAGGAGTTCAGTAACTTGTCCAAAGTTACATGGTTAGCAAATTGTGTGGCAGAGACAATGTTATGTGTTCACTAAAACCAGTTACCACTTTCCTGAGTATACTGAAAGGCTACATTTCCTAGCCCACACTGTGGATAGGCAGAGGCTATATGATTGATTTCAGTCTAATAAAAAGGTGGGCAGAAATAATGTATATTATATCCAGGCCTGGCCATAAAACACACAAACTGTTGTTTTCCCTCTTTCTTTTTCTCTGGCAACACTGAAATCATTTTTTGTTGATGGTTGAGCTGCAAGACTTTAAAAAATAAAATCCTAGGTCTTAGATCATTGTTTAGAAGAGAACTGCTAGACGACTCCTCATCAGACACATCTACATTAAGCTTTGTTTCAGGATTTGTTAGCACAACAGAGTCTAACCTAGACTATCTAACGGTACATTAGCACTGGGGTTTGAACCAAAGTATTCTGGCTGTAGAGATTATCCATCTCGAGTTGAATGTAGCATAATGCTTTTCAGCACCTGGCACATGGAATACTCTTAGAAAATATTAGTTCTGATTATTTTCTTACCTTTTGAGAGGTCTTCATAAATTGAAATTAAATACATTTGGATATTCAGTTTAAGTAAAGTTATACAGGTTCCTTTAGTTGGACTTCTTAATATGCTAATGTGTATTATGAGAGAGGAGATAGCATGAAATGTTTCCTAAAATTACTCTTCCCACTGAACATTTTTTTGTAAAAATACACTTGGGGAAACATTGGAGGCAGCGTACATGGCAAGTGTTCTGGAGCTAGATTCTCTGGGTTCAAATCCAACTCCTCCGCTAATAATGGTATGACCATGAATAAACCACTTCATCAAGATGGAGATAATAGTAATTACCATATAGGATTGTTATGAGACTTTAAAAATTATTTTTAAAGGGTTTAGAATACTGACTAACATATCATAAATGCTGTGTGCATGTATTAGTCCATTCTTGCAATGTTATAAAGAAATGCCCGAGATTGGGTAATGTATAAAGAAAACAGGTTTAATTCACTCATGGTTCTGCCGGCTGTATATGAAACATGATGCTGGCATCTGCATGGCTTCTGGGGAGTTCTCAGGAAACTTACAATCATGGTGGAAGGCCAAGGGGAAACAGGTACATCTTACATAGAGTAGGAGCAAGATACAGAGGGAGTAGGTGCTAACACTTTTAAACAGCCAGTTCTCACTATTGCAATGACAGCACCAAGGAGGGTGGTGTTAAAACATTAGAAACTACCCCCATGATCTAATCAGCTTCCCCTGGGTCCTACCTCTAACGTTAGAGATTACAATTTGACATGAGATTTGTGCAGGGACACAGATCCAAACCATATCAGTGCACGAGTGCACGTATGTTTGTGTGTAAGAGAATGTGTGTTTAGTAAATTAATGAATAAATAACTTTTGCCTTGCCTACTAGTTTATTATACTGTGAACTCCTTGAAAGCCAGGAGTGCCTTTTTCAATATTTGGAAGTTCACTGTCTTAATACGTAGAAATACTTATTAAACATATACTTGGTGCTTAAAGATGTACCAAGGGTAGGAGGGAAGTAATCTCAAACTAAGCTTTTTTGTTATCTTTAAGAACACTCAAGTTAAAAAGTACCTCCCTTTTGGCATTGTTATCAAAGGATATCTGAAAGACCAGAATCGAACAAATAACTTGCCAAGATTCCGGTGCTTGCAGTACACAGATAAGATAAACAACAAACATTGTTTTACTCCTTGATTCTCCTACATACCATATCAGCACCTAGGGCAATAGATTTTAATTAATTAAATGGCAGAATTAGATTAAAGACACATAGCAAAGTTTTCTGACATTTTCTCAAAGCTTTAATTAATGTTATATATTTTCCCTTTTATACACCAGAGGGCGTTAATCACAAGTTCACCTTTGTGCATGTTGGCCATATGATTCCCAGACTCTTTAACCAAAACTTCTAATCGTGGAGAAGAAAAACCTGGGCTTAACAAATGCAATTTATGGAAAAAACTAAGGAATAATAGTAGAAAAAAGTAAAATGCTAAAATAAATAAGAATTTGCATTGCATGGAGAAAAGGATCAAATACTATGCTTTCCAGGCAAAGGTCAGAAAGCAGGCAATACACTGGGTAGGTTTGCAGAAACTAAGAATGGTCTTTCCCTGAAGTAAGATATATGGCAGGGATAACTGGAAGTATCTTACTGATGATGTAATATATGTCCATAAAATGTCATCTGAAAGTAAAACTAAAAGGTAATCAAACCAAAACCACTTACCAGTCTTGAACTTATCTCTTTTCATGAAAGTGGGTTGAAAAAAGAGAAGGTTGTTGTAATGCTATGTTTTTCAAACTGGAGTTCCCAGCCTCTTAAGACTAAAACATGTAATCTTAGACCCGAGAGTTCTTTAGAAAAATTTTCAGATAATATATTTTCATTTGGAATCCAAACTCACGCCACCCTTCCTCTTCAACAAATGAATATTCTAGATTATTTATATGTCTGCATTATTTTTATGGAAATATGATAGAATATTTCCACTTGATTTCAGTGCTTGAGTTTGCTATGTGTTCGTGAGAAAAATAGGCAGATTGTATATGAATATGAATGTTAATGCAAGTGACAGTTGAATGATGCCACGGTGTGCTGGAGTAGAAGTTTGAGTAGATAAACATGATGGAATAACTAAGTTGTCAAACAGCAAATTGCAATGTGACTCAATATTTTAAAAAATATTAAAAACAATTGTTTTTGTCTATACAGTTTTTAGCAGACAGGCTAGAGGAGCCCTATCATCCTTCAACTTTCCTGTGCATATTGATTCCTATAAAGAATGTGTAGGAAATGAAAAATCTTAACATATATTTGGGGAACCCAAGAGTAGAGGATATCTGGACTTTGCTTCTAGGGTTAGAGAGTCCTCTGGAGGTGGCAAAACCCATATGGATTATGGCCATTGAGTATGTCTGGGAAGATGGAATGATTGACCGTGTGATGCACATTTCTGTGCCTCAGCTAGGTGTAGACGTGGGAAGAGAGCACTGGGAAACTAAAGGAGTGCAATGGACAGAAATGAGGGAATTCTTCATGGTAACTGGCATATGTTGACAATGGGTTTCTCCACAAGCACTGGTGTGGGTGGAGGATTTGAAGATCAAACTGTGACCTACTCTGTTCCACCACCCTTTCTCCTACCATACATCCCTCTCCCCACTCAATACACTTCGGTACCATCTAAGAACCACAGAACTTACGTGCAGTCAGGAGAGAAGAAAGACAAACCCTCAACTGACTGTGATTAAGTTTCCACTGTCATGGCAGATGACAGCTAAAAAGAGAAATTAAATTGAATCACTGAAGTAATGAAGAAAATGATTTTCAGGTACACCTGAAATTACGAACAAAGGGGCATGCCCCTACAATATTTATCATAGACATACCAACTCAAATGAACCTGGAAAATAACAAATCAATCCCCATTCTTGTTGTAAGCGGTGATTTAATTTTAGCAAACCAAGATTATATGTCACATTAAATTAATGTTAATTGGAATTTTATTGGCTTTGCAGTTTTGTTTTATATATATTATAGTTATTCAAAAGTTGGAGTTATATCCAATTGTATAGTTGTACATGTTGAGTAGCATAATATCAGTAATTTATGTCAACGCAATAGTAGTCCACTAGGATATTTTTTCTTTAAAAGTATTCTAGGCTGGGTGTGGTGGCTCACACCTGTAATCCCAGCACTTTGGGAGGCCAAGGTGGGCAGATCACTTGAGGTCAGGATTTTGAGACCACTTGGGCCAACATATAGTGAAACCTCATCTCTACTAAAAAAATACAAAAATTAGCTGGACATGGTGGCGCGTGCCTGTAGTCCCAGAGTGTCTGGAATTGATTCCTTCCGGTGGGTTCTTGGTCTCACTGACTTCAAGAATGAAGCTGCGGACCCTCGCGGTGAGTGTTACAGTTCTTAAAGACAGTGCTTCAGGAGCTGGTTCCTTCAGATGTTCAGATGTGTCTGGAGTTTGTTTCTTCTGCAGGGTTCATGGTCTTGCTGACTTTAGGAGTGAAGCCACAGACCTTCATGGTGAGTGTTACAGCTCTTAAAGGTGGTGAGGACCCGAAGAGTGAGCAGCAGCAAGATTTATTATGAAGAGCAAAAGAACAAAGCTTCTACAGCACGGAAAGGGACCTGAGCGGGATGCCACTGCTGGCTCTGGTAGCCAGCTTTTATTCCCTTATTTGGACCCACCCACATCCTGCTTGTTGGTCCATTTTACAGAGTGCTGATTGGTCCATTTTGCAGAGCGCTGATTGGTGCATTTACATACCTTTAGCTAGACACAGAATGCTGATTGGTGTGTTTACAATCCTTTAGCTAGATGGAAGAGTTCTCCAAGTCCCCACCCAACCCAGAAGCCCAGCCAGCTTCACCTCTCAGCAGCTATTTGGGAAGCTGAGGCAGAAGAATTGCTTGAACTCGGGAGGTGAAGGTTGCAGTGAGCCAAGATTGTGCCACTGCACTCCAGCCTGAGCGACAGAGTGAGACTCCATCTCTCAAACAAGAGAAAACAAAACAAAACAAAACAAAAAAGGAGTCTAGACTTTTTAAAATCTGAGAAGCACTTTTGTTGTAAAGACAAAGTTGTAAACTTAAGAAATCTGGGAACATGAAACTAAGAAGTATTTACCATTGTTTTTAAATCTTTGATAAAAAGACTGACCACCATTAACTCTGCAAAAACAATTACAGTTAATTACAGAAGGCATTTTTGGATTAAAAAAAATCATCCATTTGTTTTAATCAGCATTTAGTAAGTATATATTGAACACGTACTTGGTATCAAACCTTGTGCTAGGAGCTATAAGTATACAAAGATAAAACATGGCTTCTCTATTCCAGTAGAAACTCCAACTATAGGGCAATGTAGATGGCACAGTAGTACACTAGGATATATTTTTTTAAAGGAGTACAGTTAAGTGAATAACATTACTGCACTTGGGATTTGAACAATATTGCATGGGAAGAGAGTGATTAGTGTTCCTTTTGCATAAGGGAGTGTGGTATGTTGCAATAACTGGTTACAAATTTATCCCCTTCCTGTGTCCATGCCCTTGTAATTTCCCATGCAGACATGGAGTCTATTTTTGTACTCCTTGAATTTGGGCTGGCCTTGTGACTTGTATTGGCCAATGGAATGCATCAGAAGTGACAGTGTACCAGTTCTGAGTTTAGGCCTAAAAAGCTATTATGTACTTACTCTCCTGTTTTGGGAACCCTGCTGCCACCATGTGAGCAAGCCCGGGATAGCTTGCTGGAGGATGGGAGACCATGTGGAGCAGAGGCCAGCTCTCCTGGCTAAGAATTCCCCAACACTAGCCTGTCAGTAGCTAAGCACAGACACACGAAGAATCCCAGCTGAGACTGCAGGGAACAGAAGAGCTGCCCAGTTGAGCTCAGCTTAAATTTCTAACCCATCAAATCACGAGTTAAATAAATGGTTGCCATTTTAAGCCACTACATTTTGGAGTGATTTGTTTTTGCAAAAAATGCTAACTGAGACAGCAAATCAGGGAACACTTTCACCAGTGAGGTAACACTTGAGTAGACATTGAAGGAAGTGGTTTCTATAGACAGAAAAGAAGGGAGAGGAAAGGATATTACAGGCAAAGGAGGAAGCATGAACAAAGGCAGAGAGGGCGGAACCTTCTGTTCATGGTGTTCTGAAACAGCCAGTGCTATAGTTCAGGGCATGAAGAGTTTAGATTAAAACAAAATACGTATGACTGAGGACAAGACCCTGAGGTTCTCCAGTGGTGAAGGCATGGGACAAAAGTCTGTGTAAGAGGTGATTTAAAACACACAAAAAACAATCTGTTGAAAATGTTGGAGAAGCAGAAAAGGGAGGCTTGTGGAAGGATAACTTTGTAGTGAGTGTCCTCAACAGTGCTAAATGAGGTCAATTAAGGTGAGAACTAGAAAAAGTTTACTGGATTTGGCA
>NW_012106219.1:1767554-1771956 GCF_000951045.1 Mandrillus leucophaeus
ACAAAACAAAACAAAACAAAAAAGGAGTCTAGACTTTTTAAAATCTGAGAAGCACTTTTGTTGTAAAGACAAAGTTGTAAACTTAAGAAATCTGGGAACATGAAACTAAGAAGTATTTACCATTGTTTTTAAATCTTTGATAAAAGGACTGACCACCATTAACTCTGCAAAAACAATTACAGTTAATTACAGAAGGCATTTTTGGATTAAAAAAAATCATCCACTCGTTTTAATGAGCATTTAGTAAGTATATATTGAACACGTACTTGGTATCAAACCTTGTGCTAGGAGCTATAAGTATACAAAGATAAATAAAACATGGCTTCTCTATTCCAGTAGAAACTCCAACTATAGGGCAATGTAGATGGCACAGTAGTACACTAGGATATATTTTTTTAAAGGAGTACAGTTAAGTGAATAACATTACTGCACTTGGGATTTGAACAATATTGCATGGGAAGAGAGTGATTAGTGTTCCTTTTGCATAAGGGAGTGTGGTATGTTGCAATAACTGGTTACAAATTTATCCCCTTCCTGTGTCCATGCCCTTGTAATTTCCCATGCAGACATGGAGTCTATTTTTGTACTCCTTGAATTTGGGCTGGCCTTGTGACTTGTATTGGCCAATGGAATGCATCAGAAGTGACAGTGTACCAGTTCTGAGTTTAGGCCTAAAAAGCTATTATGTACTTACTCTCCTGTTTTGGGAACCCTGCTGCCACCATGTGAGCAAGCCCGGGATAGCTTGCTGGAGGATGGGAGACCATGTGGAGCAGAGGCCAGCTCTCCTGGCTAAGAATTCCCCAACACTAGCCTGTCAGTAGCTAAGCACAGACACACGAAGAATCCCAGCTGAGACTGCAGGGAACAGAAGAGCTGCCCAGTTGAGCTCAGCTTAAATTTCTAACCCATCAAATCACGAGTTAAATAAATGGTTGCCATTTTAAGCCACTACATTTTGGAGTGATTTGTTTTTGCAAAAAATGCTAACTGAGACAGCAAATCAGGGAACACTTTCACCAGTGAGGTAACACTTGTGTAGACATTGAAGGAAGTGGTTTCTATAGACAGAAAAGAAGGGAGAGGAAAGGATGTTACAGGCAAAGGAGGAAGCATGAACAAAGGCAGAGAGGGCGGAACCTTCTGTTCATGGTGTTCTGAAACAGCCAGTGCTATAGTTCAGGGCATGAAGAGTTTAGATTAAAACAAAATACGTATGACTGAGGACAAGACCCTGAGGTTCTCCAGTGGTGAAGGCATGGGACAAGAGTCTGTGTAAGAGGTGATTTAAAACACACAAAAAACAATCTGTTGAAAATGTTGGAGAAGCAGAAAAGGGAGGCTTGTGGAAGGATAACTTTGTAGTGAGTGTCCTCAACAGTGCTAAATGAGGTCAATTAAGGTGAGAACTAGAAAAAGTTTACTGGATTTGGCAGTGCTGAGGAAGATACTAGTGACCTCTAAAGGGTGGTTTTGGTGGAATGGTGCAGGCCAAGAGGCAAATTGTCTTATAGAAAAAAAACAAAGACAAAAGTGGTTAAAACAGCTCTAGTTTATCACATCATCAGGCTGAAATAAGCGTCTCCAGTACGTGCAAATTTTCAGGTTTTTAAATGCAGGGTAATCTTACATTCTGTACAACTCATGATTTCTTCTTTCCTGCTGATCATGCAAATCTTCTTCTTTTTTTTCTTTATAATGAGGATGTATTGCCTGCGAGCTATGGGGAAAAAAGTTTCTTACCTCTTTCTTAATATTCCTATTATGTATCTCTCAGCGATTTCAAATGCCCAGGATCATTACAGTCTCTTGGCTTTATCATCGGAGCCTACATAACACATCTTTGAGCTTGTGTGTTATGATTTCAATGATTGTATCCTCTCCAAAACTCATGTTGAAACTTAATTCCCAGTGAAACAAAAAGAGGTGTGGCCTTTGGGGGAGGTCATTAAGTCATGAGGGCTCTGCTTACATAAATGGAATTAGCACCCTTATGAAAGGGTTCAAGGTTGAAGGAAGTGTTCTCTCGGCCTTTTGCCTTCCGTCACGTGAGGATACAGTAATAAGGCACCATTTTGGAAACAGTGTTCACCAGACGCTAGACCTGTTGGCACCTTAATTTTCAACTTCACAGCCTCCAGAATTGTAAGATACACATTTCTATTCTTCATAAACTACTCAGTCTAGAGTATTTTGTTATAGCAGGCCAAACAAAGAAATTTGTACCAAGAAACCGGGTAATGAGTGGATGCCGGAAGACTGTGGAGGTGGAGGTTAGAAAAAGCCTGCATTGCCATGAACAGAGCATTAAGGGTAATTCTGGTGACAGCTCAGAAGATGAGGAGAGCTGTAAACAGAACCTGAATCTTCTTAAGATGATCTGAGTGGTCATGATCAGAATGCTGGTAGAAAGATGGAAAGTAAAGGTAATTCTAAAAAGATCTTAGATGGAAACGAGGAATATCTTACTGGAAACTGGAAGAAAGGCCGTCCTTGTTATGAAGTGGCAAAGAATTTGGCTGCATTGTGTCCATGTGCTAATGTTCTGTGGAGGGCGGAACTGAAGAGCAATAAACTAAGATATTTGGCAGAAGAAATCTCTAAGCAAAGTGTTCAGGGTGCCACATGGTGTTTCTTAACTGCTTATAGTGAAATTTGAAAAGAGAAAATAATTAAAGACAGAATTTATAATCAAGGGAGGAGCAGAATTTAAAGAGTTGAAAAATTCTTAGCCTGGCTAAATAAAGAATGACAATGTGAGTTTGGGAGAGAATACCAAAGATGTGGCAAAGCTACATTTGATAAGATTAGTATAAACAGGTGGAAGTCAGGTGCTATTCATTAAGACAGTGGAAGAATGACTCCAAAGTCATTTGGAGTCTAGGCTGCCACTCCCATTACAGGCCCAGAGTGCAGAATGCTTTCAAGAGAGGGACCTCAGAGTTCACTGCTCAGGGCCTCCTCACATTTCTGCTCCCTGAATTTCAGAGCAGAATTCCTTAGGATCACCAGCTGTGGCTCAAATGTGCCTTGGTGGGGATTGGGTCCCTGCTCCAGAAGATACAGGCCATAAACCTTGATGGTGTTTGTAAGGTGCTAACTCTGCAGGTATACAGAGTGCATGAGCTGAGGGAGCATGGCTACCTGCACCTAAATTTCAAAGGGTGTCTCAGAAAACCTGCTGCATGGGTGGGGCTACCATAGAGAGTTCCAATTAGGGCAGTGCCCAGCAAAGCCCTAGGGTCAGAGCCACTGCAGAGAGCCCCAACTTAGGGCAATGTCTAGTGCAGCCACCGCAGCAGGGCCATCCCTGAGACCCCAGGCCTGAAAAGCCACCTGTGTGTAATGCCAGCTGTAGGCATCTGACTCAAACCTGTTAGAGTTGCAATGGGGGCTGTGGCCAGCAAAGCCATGGGGCAGGGTCCCCTGGACTCTTGGGAATGCAACTCCTGCCCCAGTGTGTCTGAAAAATGGGACATGGAGTCAAAGAAGATTATTCTCAAGCTTTAAGATTTAATGTTATTTTCTCTGTTGGGTTTTGGACCTCCTTGGGACCTGTTACCCCTTTATTCTTGCCTAGTTCTCTCTTGTGGAGTGGGAATGCCTATTGTATGTTTGTGCCACCATTATATTTTGGAAGTGCATACTTGTTTGATTTCACAAACAAGTTGATTTTACTTGTTTGGAGAGAGATTTGCGTTAGGATGCATTGTGCCTTGAGTCTCACTCATATCAGATTTAGATGATATTTAGATGAGACTTTGGACTTAGACTTGAAAGTTGATACTGGAATGAGTTACAAATATTTCAAGCTATTGGGATGGAATGAATGTATTTCGTGTGTGAGAAGAACATGAATTTTAGGAGACCGGGAAAGAAAGCCATGATTTGGATGGTAGTATTCGCTCCAAAATTCAAATTGAAACTCAATCTCCAATACAACAATATTAAGAGGTATGGTCTTTGGGAGGTGATTATGTTGTGAGGGCACCACTTTTGATATAGTTTCTATGTATGTCTCCACCCAAATCTTTTTCTTTATTATTATACTTTAAGTTCTAGGGTACATGTGCACACCATGCAGGTTTGTTACATATGTATACATGTGCCATATTGGTGTGCTGCACCCATTAACTCGTCATTTACATTAGGTATTTCTCCTAATGTTGTCCCTCCCCCCTCCCCCACCCAATGATAGGCCCTGGTGTGTGATGTTCTCCACCCTATGTCCAAGTGATCTCATTGTTCAGTTCCCACCTATGAGTGAGAACATGCGGTGTTTGGTTTTCTGTCCCTGTGATAGTTTGCTCAGAATGATGGTTTCCAGCTACATCCACGTCCCTACAAAAGACATAAATTCATCCTTTTTTATGATTGCATAGTACTCCATAGTGTATATGTG
>NW_012106220.1:0-1295 GCF_000951045.1 Mandrillus leucophaeus
CAAGTGTTTCCAAGCCGCTGAATCAAAAAGTGGTTTAACTCTGTGAGATGAATCCACACATTCCAAAGCATTTTTACAGATAACTTCATTCTAGTTTTTATCTGGGTATATACGGTTTTACACTTAGGCCTCAATAGGCCCAAAAATTTTCCTTCACAGATTCTACGAAAATAGTGTTTCAAACCTGCTGGATCCAAAAAAAAAAAAGGCTTTAACTGTGTTAGAAAAATCCACACATCACAAAGCAGTTTCACAGATAACTTCATTCTAGCTTTTATCTAGCGATATTCTGTTTTTCCCATAGGCCTCGATGGTCTCTCAAATATCCTTTCAGTTTCTCCAAAAACAGTGTTCCAACCTACTGGATCTAAAGAATAGTTTACCTTTTGAGATGAATCAACACAACACAATCTTGGGAGAAAAGCTGAGTTTTGGGAGAGAAGCTGAGGCAGGGCTTACATGTCTGCTAGGTTTGCTTGCTCCTTGTTTTTTGCACACCCATTATCTCAAGCAGCAATATGTTTCTCATTCACTTGATATGCTGTTTCCTTTCAACCCCCACGTCATCACCACCTGTTGGTTTGTTTGTACACCAATCAACAATGTGGGCCCCCAGAGCTTGGGGCCTCCATAGCCTTTGCATTCACGATGGCCCTCTTGTCCCACTTTCTCATTCAAACTGTCTTTTTCTTATTTATTTGACTCCACTGGACTTCATCATCCCCCCAGTCTGGTTTTGGGTCTGATCACCCCAGCATTCCTGCCTATGAAACGTGAGGTGACAAAGACCCCAGTGAAGGAATGTTAGAGAGTGTGAAAGCAGAGGATACATATTCAAAGGGCACCTGAAGACATCTAATGGAAGCCCGGTGCTAAGCTGAGTGCTCAGAAGAATTAGGGTAAAAATGGGACAAGGTGAAAGCAGCCATTCTGCTTATTTAAATTTCTTAAGACATTTATTACGAAGACGGGGAGTGAAAGTCAGTAATCAAAACCTGTTTTCACTCTTTAGTACAGTAGAGCAGTTTTGCCAATGGTTTTCTGAACAAGAGACTATGGAGTTGGATGAATGGGAGAGAATTGGCAGAGATTTTTAAAAGGCATGTAAAGATGGAGCAGAAATTCCAGTTTCCATTTGGTCAATGTGGGCAATAATAGTGGCAGCTGTTGAGCCATTTCAAACAGATCATGAGGCAGATTCTGATGAGCAAGAGGAGAATGAATGTAAAAAACTGACTTCAGATTCTGAAAGTGAGGAACAGCTACCAGAGGAGATTAAAGAAAAGAAAATAAAA
>NW_012106220.1:2582-4165 GCF_000951045.1 Mandrillus leucophaeus
GGGTAGAGACTTAACTGCAACAATGGGATGCTGAAATATCTATTCCTATGGATCAATATAGTAGTAATAGTAGACAAATGATGAGAAATATGGGACATTGCCCGGGAAAAGGACTAGGAAAAGATAAAAATGGCCCATCAGAACCTTTAGAATTACAACGGCAAACAGATTGGACCGGACTGGGGTGCCATTTTTAGGAGCGGCCATTGTTGAGCGTCCGGCTCCTGTTCCTCTTGTTTGGCTAACTGCCAAACTGGTTTGGGTGGAGCAATGGCCGCTGACAAAGGAAAATAAAAAGGCTGGACAAGATACACGGTGGAGGGATGCACATACAAAAAGCTGGAACACAGGAAAGATAATATTATGGGGAAGAGGATTTGTTTGTGTCTCTCCAGGTGACAATCAGGTAGGTGCCTGTGTGGGTGCCCACCAAACATCTGAAGATCTATCATGAGCCACAGTATCTAGTGGACCCACCTGTACAGTGCAAATTGAAGATTTAAGGATTGTTTTTAAGTCTCAATTTGCTTTTTCTGTGCCTTCTGTTAGAAGGGGCCTGCTTCTTCTTATCAATGGTAAGTTTTACCCCGAGGTAATTAACCAAAGAGGCCGAAGCTGAGTTGCAAATGCTTCAGCAATGGCATGTCTCCTGGCTACAGCCACAAAAGTTTTTGGTTCGTTTCAGTAGATTTACTAACGTGGGGGTGAGGGTATGCTTGTGTTTTTGCAGGAGATAAACCATGTAGGTGCCCTCAAGATGTGTACGACCATGGAACAGGAGACTGGAAGGGCCCATGGATCCTAACCATAGACCAGGTTCCCTCAGTACTTGCCATGTTGAGAAACTGCTGGAGCGCCAAGGTTTTACCTATAGATGCTTAATGGACCAATGCTTTCTGACTGAACTCCTTTCTACCCTGAATACAAGGGACACTAATAGGTAGGCAGGAGTATCATCACCCCTATTCAGCATGAAGAAATTACAGAAGATGGACCTTCAACCTTCTGCAACCCCTAGGATTGAGGGTCCTCTTGTAAAAGGGAAAGGGGAGATACATGGGAAGCATTCAAACCAGAGCGACTCCATTTTGAATAAGGGCTAAGAAAAATGAAGCTGGATCACCAACCGGCAATTAAGGGCTGTACAGCCTGCAATTGCCTTAATTAATTTAAAAAAGAGAGACCACCTTATGCCAATAATAATGATAGCTGTGGTGGTTTTTACAAAACAGAAGGAGGGCATGTTGGGAGAAAAGCTGAGTGTTGGGAGAGAAGCTGAGGCAGGTCTTGCTTGTCTGCTAGACTTGCTGGCTCCTTGCTTCTAGCACTCCCATTATCTCAAGCAGCCATATGTTTCTCATTGACTTGATACACTGTTTCCTTTCAACCCCCACATCCTCACCACCTGTTTGGACACCAATAAATAGCCTGGGTTCCCAGAGCCGGTGGGGGGGGGTGCCTACACAGCCTCCACACTCAGAACACCCCCCTGGGCCCACTTTCTCTCTCAAAACTGTCTTTTTCAGCCAGGCACAGTGGCTCACACCTGTAATCCCAGCACTTTGGGAGGCCAAGACGGGTGG
>NW_012106221.1:0-686 GCF_000951045.1 Mandrillus leucophaeus
TGGCGCGATCTCAGCTCACTGCAACCTCGGCCTCCTGGGTTCAAGCAATTCTCCTGCTTCAGCTTCCTGAGTAGCTGGGATTACAGGCGCCTGCCACCATGCCCAGCTAATTTTTGTATTTTTAGTAGAGACGAGGTTTCACCATGTTGGTCAGGCCAGTCTCGACCTCCTGACCTCAGGTAACCTGCCACCTTGGCCTCCCAGAGTGCTGGGATTACAGGCATGAGCCATTGCGCCCGGCCAGTAACAGAAACTTTCATTAAAACTTGAATAATTAGTATCAAATTCATGACATCAAAAATCACATTTTCAATTTTCAAGTTATATCATCAAGAAAATTTTTATTTAGTGACATTTATTTATATAAGTGTATACGTGTGTGTGTTTGTGTATTACCATTCTTGCATTGTTATAAAGAAATACCTGACACTGGATAATTGATCAGGAAAAGAAGCTTAATTGGCTCACAGCTCCACAGCCTATGCAAGAAGCACGGTGCTACAGAGGCCTTGGGGAGCTTTTACTCATGGTGGATGCTGAAGTGGGAGCAGCACATCCCACAGCGAGAACAGAAGCAAGACAGTGAATGGCAGGGGGAGGTGCCACACGCTTCGTGTAAACACCCAGATCTCTGAGATCTCACTCACTCACAGCCATGAGGACAGCACCAAGTCATGAGGGAATTC
>NW_012106221.1:2680-3575 GCF_000951045.1 Mandrillus leucophaeus
CATATATTTTGCCCATTTTCTGACTGGATTGTTACTGCTGAATTTTGACAATTTTTTATATACTCCAAGTTCTTTGTCAAATGCATGGTTTGCAGGTATTTTTTCTAAGTGTACAGAGTCTTCAGAGTCTTTTGCAGAGCAAATGTTTTAATTTGATGAGGTCCAGTCTACCAATGTTTCCTTTTATGAATCATGCTTCTGGTGTTAAATTTAAGAATTCTTCTAGCTCCATGTCCTAAAGACGTTTTTATGTTTTTTTCTGAAGTTTTACATTTTACATTTAAGTCCATTTTGTGTGTGGATTTTGTGTAAGTCCGAGGTTTAGGTCACAGTCATCTGCCCCCACCATTGTTATAAAGTCACTCCGCTGAACTGTTTTGGAATCTTTGTTAAAAATCCGTTGGGCAGCCTGGCAGGGTGGTTCACGTCTATAATCTCAGCACTCTGGGAGGCCGAGGCAGGTGGATCACGAGGTCACGAGATCAAGACCATCCTGGCTGACACAGTGAAACCCCGTCGCTACTAAAAATACAAAAAATTAGCCAGGCGTGGTGGCGGGTGCCTATAGTCCAGCTAACTCGGGAGGCTGAGGCAGGAGAACTGCGTGAACGCAGGAGGCGGAGCTTGCAGTGAGCTGAGATCACGCTATTGCACTCCAACCTGGGCAACAGAGCGAGGCTCCGTCTCAAAATAAATAATAAATAAATAAAAATCAGTTGGGCATATTTGTGCGGGTCTATTTCTGAACGGACTATTCTATTCCCTTGATTACTGTGGTTATATAGCAAGCATAACCGTTGTGCGGAATGTTCCCCCACACTGTCCTCCCAGACTGGGCTTCTCCTCAAATTGATCTATAGCTTTTATGCAATCCCTGTCTTCAGACTTCAATATA
>NW_012106222.1:0-539 GCF_000951045.1 Mandrillus leucophaeus
TGCTTTCTGACTTTTAGCTATGATCCATGATTTATATCATGACCCAGCTACACATAAAATTGTCCTTGTTCTTCCTATGTGTGACGCATTGTATGTTTTCTATTCCATTCCATTTTTCTTATTACTGGCTCCTCTCTCTAAATTGATTCCACAAACTACTAAATGAGTTGGACCTGAAGTTTAAAAACTGCTGTTGAATGACCAAAAGGGATCTGTCTTAGATCTTTCTCTGAATTTTCTGGTTCCAATAACATATCTATTTAAGTGCCCCAAAACATCAAGAGGCTTAACAACTTTGTACCAATTCATCCAGTAATTCACCTTTGTTGAATCTACCTTACAAAGATTGTTGTTAAGAGACGGATCAAGGGATCATTGTGCATATTCTGTTTTTAGCCAGACATTTGGCACATTTATGGAAAAGATGAAAACTGGATTTGATTTTAGATTGTGAAGGAAATTTAAAAACATTGACTTCATCTTTATTCAAAGATTAGATTTGGTTAAAGCAGTTGAATAACTATGCCCAAAAATTATTA
>NW_012106222.1:3204-3748 GCF_000951045.1 Mandrillus leucophaeus
CGGGAGCACCACACGCAGGAGATGGGCGTCAAGCGGCTCACTGTGCGCCGCGGCCAGCTCTTCTACCTCCGGCTGAGCTTCAGCCGACCCTTCCAGTCCCAGAGTGACCACATCACCTTTGTGGCTGAGACTGGTGAGTTTGCCCTGCCCCAGGGCCCCGCAGGTTCCCTCAAAATGAGGGCATTAACAGAGTCTGCCTGCAGGGCCCCTGCCTTTCCCACCTGAGCCGCCCGCCACTCTCTTGTCCTGGGAGCCCCAGGCCCCTCACGCTCAGGATCCTGTTAGTGCCGTTGAGAAGAGATTTGGTCAACTCCGCAAACTGAGGTTGTGGCAGTGCACAACCAACCTGTAGATACACAACAAGCATTGTGCTAAAACTTTACACACATCAGCTCATGTAATCCCCAGGACAAGACTTTCAGGTGGTACTATTATTTTTAAAACGGAGGCCTGGCCGGGCGCAGTGGCTCAAGCCTGTAATCCCAGCACTTTGGGAGGCCGAGACGGGCGGATCACGAGGTCAGGAGATCGAGACCATCCTGGC
>NW_012106223.1:0-14354 GCF_000951045.1 Mandrillus leucophaeus
TGTAATCTCAGCACTTTGGGAGGCCGAGGCATGTGGATCACCTGAGGTCAGGAGTTTGAGACCAGTCTGGGCAACATGGTGAAACCCCGTTTTCACTAAAAATACAAAAATTAGCTGGGCATGGTGGTGCACGCCTGTAATCCCAGCTACTCCAGAGGCTCAGATAGGAGAATCACTTGAACCTGGGAGGCAGAGGTTTCAGTGAGCTGAGATTGCGCCATTGCACTCCAGCCTGGGTGACAGATTGGGACTCTATCTCAAAAAATAAATAAAATAAAATTTTACTTTTAAATTTACTTTTATGAAAGAGTTACAGAAGTTTAAGACAATCACAATGATCATCTATTATTTTTTGAAAATGATGAAATTACCTAAAATAGATTTTACTGAAGTTGGGAGCCTGTAAGACTAAAGTTCCCAGGAAGAGATGTAAGCTTCGGTGAAGCCCACCTCAGTTGACTCCTAAACTAACGCAGATGCCCCCCTTGGGGAACTGCGGGGAGAGGGTGTATAGAATGTGTTAATACCATCTCACTCCTCCCAGGACCCCAAAGAAGCTGCACTCACTGAGATATCCGGGCATGTCTCACACTGGAAATAGGGGACCCTTCCAAATATTGGGAGAAAGAAGGCTAAAGAAAAGCACACCGATCTACTAGGCCTCCTGCATTTGCAGCCATCAACCTGCCATTCATCCTGGGGTCTTTTACTTGGTCCTCTTGGTGCCTCTGACAGGATCTCCATCTCTGCGAAGTGCATTCCCATTGGGCTGTTGCAGTTCCTCACATGGCCAGTAGACGGCAGGTTTGTTCAAGAACCGCCTCCAAGATTTTACCACCGCACAGAGATTTCAGAGTGGCGGGAAGGACTGAGAGTCCCGTTCAGAAAAGTCTCAAATCTTAACTGTTGATCTCTTTCTTTCTAAAATTGTGTTTTTATATTTCGTAGTAAACGCAGTTCAAAGCCGCGGATGGGGGCAGGAATAGGAAAACTGCAGCTGCCGCTGCTGAATATGCGTCTCTGTCTTAAAGGCCCCAACAGAATTCTGCCCCGAATCACCCTGGGAGAATGCAGGGGAGAGGGAGGAGGAGAGAGAGAGAGCGCGCGCTAGAGGGGAAATAAGGGAGATGGGGAGAGAGGACTGACTGCTTCATTGTCTTAAATTCGTTGTGATCGCGTCGCAATACCAGGCACTCTTAAGGTAGCAAAGCAGAAAATATTATAAATTCAATTCTTAATGTCATTTGCACTTTTGAGAGTAGAGAACGTAGGCACTAATATTATAATAATTCAGTAACTATGAAGGAATCAAGACAGGCTTCAGGGAGGATGTGGTGCAAGGGATGGAACGTAAGGAATCGTTCATACTTCATGTAGGTTTAGCATTTATTGATTACAAGCTAAATAAGGGGTGGGTTACTCACGAGTTTTCGGGAAGGTGGTGGGCAACTCCTGGACTAAGGGTTTCTCCCCTTTTTAGATCACATAGGGTAATTTTGGATGTTGCCATGGCATCTGTAAACTGTCATGGCGTGGGTGGGAGTGTCTTTTAGCACGCTAATACATTATTCTTAGCGTATAATGAGCAGTGAGGACGACCAGAGGTCACTCTTGTGGTCATGCTGGTTTCGGTGGGTTTTGGCCCATTTCTTAACTGCAACCTGTTTTATCAGCAAGGTCTTCATGACCTGTATCCTGTGCAGACCTCCTGTCTCATCCTGTGACTGAGAATGACTTAACCTCCTGGGAATGCAGCCCAGTAGCCCTCAGCCTTATTGTACCCAGCCCCTGTTCAAGATGGAGTTGCTCTGGTTCAAACAGCTCTGACATTTGTGGACACACAGAAAAGGATAATTAATGAATTAGCAGAATGAAAGGAGAACTATACCCCAAAGGAGAGCCTAGCCATTGAAATTGATATAAACTGGAATATGAAAATAATTGGGGACAATTTAGTTTCATGACCATACATAAAACATTTAACTAACTATGGTTGTATTTTAGCATAAAATTGGGCATGGGAAACTATTTTGAAAATATTCTTTATTTTTTAAATTGACCTGGCTTTTTATTCCAAACTGATATTATTTTTTTAAGACAGAGTTTTGCTCTTGTTGCTGGGGCTGGAGTGCAGTGGCACGATCTCGGCTCCCTGCAACCTCCGCCTCCTGGGTTCAAGTGTTTCTCCTGCCTCAGCCTCCCGAGTAGTTGGGATTACAGGCACCCGCCACCACGCCTGGCTAATTTTTTATTTTTAGTAGAGACGGGGTTTCACCATCTTGGCCAAACTGGTCTCAAACTCCTGACCTTGTGATCCACCCGCCTCGGCCTCCCAAAGTGCTGGGATTACAGGCATGAGCCACCGCACCCAGCCTCACACTGATATTATTTTAAAAATTAGTTTAAACCAAGCAGATTTCACATAATTTCAGACTCCTTTTGGCAAAGAATAAACATTGTAGCCTGGAAAACTTGATTGCTTATATAAAAAACCCTAAGAGAGCTATTGAAAATGCCCAGAATGTGTGAATTTAACAACGGCAAAATACAAAAACAAATTGTAATTCTATACACCACAGCAGAATATCACATAAAAAATATAAAATCACTTCATTATGATACCAATAAAAACATAAAATACTTAGACAGAAATTGAACCAAAAGATGTGTGATGTGAAACTATAAAATATTGATGAGAGAAACTGATAAAATTCTAAATCTATAAAGAGATAAAATATGTTTTGATTTGGGAAGAATTAATATTTTTGAAATACCAATTCTCAACACAATCTTGATCAATATTCCCACTGGGTATTTTTTAGCAATAGACAATTCTAATATTTATATGAAAACACAAAGAATCTACAATAGCCAAAATGTATTTGAAAAAGAACAGAAGAAATATGCAAAGCTTGGTTTCAAGTCACGCTTCAAAGCTACAGGCAACATGTCAAGGCTAGAATGTAAGTTACAGCAACTTCAACAAAGAATTGTACTTAGTTATGGGAATGCATGAGAGCATCTGGAATGAAGATGCATAGGAAAAAAAGCAAAAAGAGAAGCCCAAGCCCCCAAGCAATTAAAAGGTGGGAAAAAGGGAGAACTGGCAAAGCAAGCCGAAAACCGGCCGGTAATCCTGGGGGAACAAAAACCCAAGAAAAGAAAGGTTAAGAAAAAAACAAAAAAAAAAAACAAAGAAGCAAGAACCGGTAAACAAAAAAAAAGCCTCCCAAAAGAAGAAAAAAAAGAAAACCCAAAAAAGAACAATGGAATTGGCAAAAATGAACCAAAAAAAGGCCAAGACAAAGAGCCCAAGTAAAAAAGGGAAACGGAACCCGAACCGGGAAAAAGGAAAAAAAAAAGGGGAAGAAAGGAAAAAAAAAGGGCAACCCAAGAATTTTAAAGGGTTGCCTCAAAATAAAAAGAAAAAATCAATAACAAAAGTGGAATTAAGGAAAAAGAAAAGCCGGGGCCGGGTTAAAAAAAGAATGGAAACAACCAACAAAAAAAAGAAAATTTTTTGGGAAAACGGGTAAAAAAAACTGCAAAAAAATAAAACAAGAAAAAGAATAAGAACCAAAAAAAAAAAAAGCCCCCCAAAAAACAAGTAAGGAAAGAACAAAATTAACTGAAAAAAAAAATGGTAAAGGCAAGAAGAAACATTTTATAGCAACATGTATAAATGACATGTGAATATATTAAAAAATTTCAAACTCTTCATTATAAGTCAGAGAAATGTAAATAAACGCCACACTGAAAAAAGAATAAAAATATCAAAACCTAGCAAGGATGTGGGTCAATGTTTCTACCAACAGACCTCTGAAGGAAATATAAATTGTTAGGATCATTTTGGAAAACAAATCAACATAACATAGTAACGTTGAAAATATACATACATTATCATTCTACATTACTACTCTTGAACATACATCAAGAAGAATTATTGCAAGTTCATGACTTTATTCCTAATAGCAAAACATCAAAACAACTTAAGTATCCATTAACAACTGAATAACTTTATGTATTTTCATATCAATTATAGTTTAATTCATAAACAGAAATAGCTTTTTTAGGGTTGGTAAAATGGCCTTCATCTAGATTTTCTCATGTTTATTTGTGAATTGGCTCCCCTCTCGGTGTGCTGGTGCACTATCATGAGTTTTGTGCAACATTGAGTTCTTGCTTGACAAGTTTTGTAGAATTTCTTTCCTGGGGTTTGTATGCTAGAAACATGGCTTCATTGGGCATTGGTAAATCAAATGGGGAGAAGGCAGTGAGGCAGGTACAAAGACCATAGTTATGATACTTTAAAAAAATTTTTTATTTTTATTTATTTATTTATTTTTTGAGATGTAGTCTCACTCTGTCGCACAGGCTGGAGTGCAGTGGCGCAATCTAGGCTCACTGCAAGCTCCACCTCCTGGGTTCATGCCATTCTCCTGCCTCAATCTCCCAAGTAGCTGAGACTACAGGCGCGCCTGCCACACAACCGGCTAATTTTTTTGTACTTTTTTAGTAGAGACGGGGTTTCACCGTGTTAGCCAGGATGATCTTGATCTCCTGACCTTGTGATCTGTCCGCCTCGGTCTCTCAAAGTGCTGGGATTACAGGTGTGAGCCACCGCGCCCGGCCCATATTTAAAATACTTTAAACCATAAAGTATCTGAGACAGGTCTCAATCAATTTAGAAGTTTATTTTGCTAGGGTTTAGGATGATGCTCAGAAGACAGGTCTGTGGCTTTCTCCAAAGATGATTTAGAAGGCTTCAATATTTAAAGGGGAAAAGCAGGCTGGAGAGGGAATGGGGAGGGTGACATCACATTGCTGAATCCACAAGATGCAAGAGAAAAGCAGTGGGTAGGGGAAGAGTCTATTGTGTATATGTCTGGCACTCAGTAAATCGGTACTTTACATAAGATAAGGTGAACATAGGGTAGCTACCTGTAGGGATATTTAATCTTTTAAATGTAGCTATCCGCTTAGGAACAAAATGCAGCTTCTTGCATGACTCTTCTTTCAACTTCATGTTTTTTCCTCTTGGCAGAGTGAATTGGAGTCCCAAGTTTTATTTTCCTTTCCCAATGTAAAAGTCAAGTGGATTGGTTTGTTTGGAATGGTTATAACTGTGTCAGCACTGAGAGTGCTGGAAGGTCAATAGGGTCACGCTCCCACAGTAACCAGTCCCTTCCTGACCACGTTCTGTGCTGACCACGCTGTGTAAGCAGCACATAAGCCACCTTAGAGAGGTCACTATCTCCCAGAAGGCCTCAATAGTCCCACAGCCCTCACTCTTTGCCCAAATAATATCAGTTTATTTGAAGTAATTCTCTGTACAATGAGTGGTGTGTAGTCGACACAGTCAGAAGGCAGAGAAACAGGAAGCATTTCACCAGGACGGGGCATGCCCACACGGGGAGACTATTACCTGTGACTGCAGTGATGGCCAGAGTTTTCTCTGGTTCAGATAAATAAGGGTTGGAAAATAATCCTGAGTTTGTTTATTATGGAGAAATACCTAAATGAGCAGAAGATAACGGCCAGGAAATCCAGGAATGGGTGGTAAAGCTAGGCACCTCGCCATGGCGAGTTACACTTTTTGCTCCAATGTTAAGTTGTGGGAAAGAGAGTTTCTGGGGTACCAGATGAGTTGGTCTCCCCTGTGTGAGACACCCATGGAGAGCATGGGTGGCCTTTGAGGAGAAAAGTCTCCTTATTGCCTTCATGTCTTTATGCCCCGAGAGCATAACCGCTCAGCGGCATGCCACAGTTGCTCAGGGAGGTAACACTCCCTTGAAGCAGCGGAGTATAATCAAACAACTTGGTTCCTCCTGAAACCTGCTCCCACCCGTTTCAGTCCCAATAAGTTAAAGATCTTAAGTAGTTTAGACACACACCTTTGCTAAAGGGAATTCACAGAAACCGCCACTGCTGTACATCTTACTGAATGACTCACGAGTTCTCCTTCACAGATTAATCCTTTTCCTCATCCCTTTCTCCTGCTCCCATCTGCCCTAAGAACAAAGAGCTTGTAAACCAAGCTCTTGTAAACCAGCTTGTAAACCCCAGAGCTCTGGAGAGCTCTGGGCCGTGAGCAAGCCTCAGACGCTCTGGTACCCTGGACCCACCTTTTAAACTCTGATTCTGTCTCTTTCTAACTCCTTTGTCTCTGCCGGACTCGGGGTACCTGCCAGGTGCTGCAGGGCTGGTTTCCCCAACATTCAGTCACATGATTGCTTTCCAGAACCAATTCCAGCTTCTACCTTCAGCTGCAGTTTCTGCTAACACAGCTACTATTTGCTACAAAACCTAAGCCTCAAGCACTTTTCTCTAGGGCCTCTCTGCTCCGGTCTTCCCTGGTTGTTACTTTCTAACAGCGGCACTGCACTGCACTGCAGTGTGTGACCTTACTATATTTACTCAACCGTCACTGGTTAATGAACATGTGGACTATTTCTAGTCTTTTCGGATGAGCATAATTCTGTAATGAATAGCTCCGCATTTCCTTTGGGTAACCTTCACTGTGGCAGGACTGGGGAACAATGAAAATGCAATGGAAAGAGTGACGGCAGAGGTCTGGCAGGAAACTTTGTTCAGCAAAGTACTGGAGCTCCCTCCAGCCCTGGCATGCCACCTGTGCATTGTGACTGAAATGCCAGGGGTTAGGGGCTGTTGCTCACCACAGAGAAAACCAGTTAGGAAGACAACAAAAATTGCCAGAAGAAAAGTCTTTTTATTTGGGTGATGTCAGCTGAGGAGAATGACGTGCAGGAAAACAGGAATTGGGGGGCACAAGGAAGCGATCATGGCAGATGAGGGGTCTGGCATCTCATCGTCTGTATGTGGTGAGCTGATGAGTTTCAGTTTCTTGTCTGAGGGTCAGTTTCCTGAGGAGGTAACTCAGACAAGACAAATGTAAGTTTCAACTTTTAAGACCAGGGAGGGTCAATTTTGATGTTTATGCAACCCCCGCCAAACATTCATTCTATGGGACAATTAGGCAGATTTCAGGGTCAGAACCAATCTTAGAACCAATTCTTTCACTGATTTACGGCCCCTAACTTTCTGCACCTTTGTTGCTCCAATTTGCCACAGACGTTCACCTTGGCATCTGCTGAGCAGGTGGGTAGTGCCGCCTTCTTCCTCAGATTTTCAAGAGTCAGGGATGCCTTCAGAATTTGAATGCTGTCCAGGGAACGAGGATCTCTTCTCAGGGACACATGACAAGGTGCCAAACCCTTCACAAAAGTTTACAGTTAGCTCAGGGCAACAAGTACCAAGAGTATAAATAATCAGTGTTTCCCGCAATCTGCATATATTGAAAACATAAGCCGTCCTTTCAGGTAGAAACTAAGCAATTCATAAAGAAAAATGGTAAGATTTCTTGATTCCAAAAGCAGGACTGAGAGTTAAGTGGAGTGACTTTATGTAGAAAATAAATATATGAGCCTAAAGAATGGAAAGAGTGCCTCAAGTATATTCAAATACCTGGTTTTAAATACTGATAGGCTTTTTTGTGTCTGTGTGATGAGGGTTGGAGCAAACCTAGAGAAATATAAATGTTAAATGTCACATGGAAATTAAGCTCATGGATCATTAGACTTAATCATGAACCTAAAGGGGGCGCTACTCCCCAACTTCCTGCCACTTTGGTGAATTGCAAAATGATGGCTATAGGAACTTGGTGTGGGCTATGGTCTTGCAGTAGAAAAAGCGAGGTAAGAGGAATCAAAGCAAGATGGAAAGTTGGTGAAGCCCTTAGCTGGGGAAGTGTAGAAGCGGACACTTCAGTGGGCCTTTCAGTAACACTGATGACCTAGACGGTGAGATGAGAGGTTGTTTAAAGTTGATAACAGAGCCAAGGTCATGCAGAGGGAGCACTGGGGGAAGGGGGGGTGGCGGTTCAGAGCAGGTGACATAGGCTCGGTTGTCTTCAGGTCTGCATGTCCTGGCACTTGTAACTCCTCCCTAAAGGGCAGCGAGGGACTTTCTCATGCCACCGGCCTCAGGTGTTACACATTTTCCTTTTCTAGTGCTTTCAGAGGGGCACATGTCAGTTGGTTGAAATTGTCAGAGGATGACAGGATGAGGATTTACAGGCAGAACAAAGGTTAATTCCCTATCCGGTCAGAGTCCCATCCTTTTAGCTGACAGGAGCGTGGCAGCTCTCGGCCCTCAGGGCTGCTGGCTACAAGTTACTACATTTTAGACGCTGAGTGTGTAGCTCCCTCATCACATTGATTTCCTGAGAGGTTTCTGGAGCTGAGCATTGCCTGGTAAGTGTCTCCTGATGCCTCAGCCTCGAAACAAATACTGACAGGGAAAACCTTCTGCCAGGAGTGGAACGGGGCGTAGAACTGATGCAGACTGTTCGTTGGGGCAGTAAATGGATTTTGGAACAGCCCTAAAATAAACCAGGGATTTTTACTCTAGAATGTGAGAATAACATTGTAGTTTCTGAGCTCTGCTTCATCTCTTCTTTAATCAAAAAGCCTAAAACTTCTCTAAGATCAGCTTTTCTTTTTATTTTCCAGTTAGTTAAATTTTTCCATTTTTTTCTACACATTACTGATTCTCTCTACAATGATTCCTCCAGCTGCAATGCACTTTGATTCTAAGGCAAGTTCAGGGCTGTTCTTTCTCTCTTTGGTCCAAGCCCTGCTTCTCCCTCTGCCCTACGTGCTGTTTGGCCATTTCCATTCTCAGGTGACCTGGATGAGGATGGGGAAGGTGAGCTTGGGAGATCTCCAGGTATGAGCCTGATGTGACCTGATTCTGGTCCCACAGTTGTTCCAGTGGTGTCTGGCCTGTGGTTGGTGCCATCCCCATGCTGCTATGTGTGAGCTCCTGGGAGGACTCACTCCTGCTGGATCTGAGCCCTGCCTGTATTAAACTCCTTTAGGAGGAAAAAGGAAAGTCTCATCCTGTAGTGTTTTCCACATTATGTTTCTTCTAATACTTATTCACAGATAATTAAAGGGAGAGATGGAGGTTTTGGGGAAAGCAGACCATGGACTGGGGCTCTTTGCTTTTTTGTAGAGGCCTTTGTCCTCTAGACAGGAATATTCAATTTTTCTAGCAAGTTATTCCTGATTTAAGCTGGACGCTTCCCTTTCTGATACTGAGCTTAGAAACCATAGTTCAGTGATCTCAATCTTGAGATTGAGTTCGCTGGCTGGTTTCTACCTGTCACTTAGTGTAACACCAGCTTCTGAGATGCTCACCTGAACATGATCTTTAATGCAAAAATTAAGCAAGAATAGAAAAGGATGTATAAAAGAAAGAAAGGAAGAATGGGAGGGAGGAAGGAAAAAAGGAAGGAAGGAAGGAAAAAAAATGGGAGCGAGGGGACAGAGGGAGGAAAGAAGGAGTCAAAAGGAGGGAAAAAGGAATGGGGAATAAAATAATTCTCATGTTTAATGATTTCCAAAAAATTCTCATAATGGTCCTTATTTTTGTACACAATGCATAATTTTACCAATTCTTTCCATTCTTTGATGGGGACAGACTACCCCCACCCCTAAAGATAGTGTGAGGACCTCCACCAGCTACCTAGGAAAAGGCCTCCCCACAGTGTCATTTCATTTCACGGGTAGCTGGTGGAGGTCCCCACGCCATCTTTGAGGATGGTGTCCTTACAGGTGGTTCACGCTTTGCCCTTCTCAGCCCAAGTATCATTCTGCGCTGTGCCCCAGTCTTAGGTGGACCTTCAGTGGGTGTTTCTGCTCACATCATCTGATTCCTTGATTCCTTCCCAGGAATTTCTACCCTCTTGGGTGCCATCACAGTTACTCATTCACTTCAAAAAAATGGTCATTTTAGAGAAATTTATCTTTCCTACTGTTATATTCCTGAAGTAACAAGATGCTCATACCATTTTCCCCAACATTACAAATTTCAGCCCTTTGTGGATGAAGGAGGCATAAAGAGATGTATCTCCCACATCAGTACGTGGGTTCTCAGTCTTTCTCACACTCCAGACTATGTCCACAACCATTTGATTACTGTATGTGAGAATTAATGAAGCCACTGACATTCCTCCAGAGCTGCTTTATTTACTGCCATTTGTAACCAAAAGTTTTGGTTAGCATATTTCATTTTTCTGCTTGAGGTAGTCTCAGGAATAATTTTTCACGAGGGCTCTATCACAGAGCATGACTGCAAGGGACATGTAGGGTGACACGACATATCACTAGATTCAAGTTATTCTTCTCCCCATATTTTGTAACAGTGACAAATGTGGGTGCCTCTGGTAATCAGCATAAAGAGCCTGGGAGTTGGGAAGCAGCCAGACAGAAAGGCAGAGGTGTATCCCATCCATTGAAGATGCTATAAAAACCAATTTTTATAAAGCATAAACGAAGAAGAAAGTGTATAAAAACAGAAAAAAAGAGGCTCAGTGTCATCAAGATATATTTTTGTAGCTCCATTTAAAGGGGAGAAGCTTTGGTAAGGGTTGGAAATCTCAATGCGTTTACCTGCCTGATGATGCCTGTATGGTATAGGCACCGTACAGCTACAGCCCATGCCACAAGAACAAGATATATGGCATTATAAAGGAAGAACACAATTATGCCCATCTTTAGAAGCAAAGAAAGCAGAACAATAGCTCCAATAGTGCACTTTCCTTGGTAATTTTCACTCTTCCTTGGACTGTCACATAGGTTGAAACTCTGATACGTGTCAAGGTTGTAAACCAAAAAGTATCTGAGACAGGTCTTAAGCAATTTAGAAGTTTATTTTCCCAAGATTAGGGACATGCTGGAAAGAAAAAAATCATCGAATGACACAGGCAATCTGGTTTGTGTCTTTCTCCAGAGATGATTTTGAAGGCCTCAATATTTAAAGGGGAAAAGTGGGCTGACAGGGAAAGAGAGAAGGTTTGGCAATCCACATGTTGCAAGGAAAAAGGGGCAGGTAGGGGAAGAGGCCGTTATGTATTTACCTTGCATTCAGTAAATCGTCATTTTGCATATGACTAGGTGAACATAGCATAGCTACCGGTGGGAATATTTTTAACCTTTTATCTGTAGCTATCTGCTTGGAAACCAAAAGAAAGGCAATTTCTTGTACAACTCAGCTTTCAGCTTAATTTTTTCCTTTTGGCATGAGGAATTGGGGTGCCCAGTTTTTATTTTTCTTTCACAATTTATACAAAACACAACTGAACAGACATCCTCATGTCCCAGTGTATGTGGCATCTCTGGATTCTACACCTGCTCACCTGGACCTGTTTGATCTGATACAGGGAGCCTAGAAACTACTTAGTAGATGGTGGAGAGGGAAACGTCTCAGCTAACCTTGTGCAAGTAAAATACAACTTCACATCCATCATTATCTAGCCCCAAATCATCCAACATCTAGATATTTCCTTGGAGTAAGGGAACATGACCAAGTAGGAAAGAATCACATATACAGAAGATTTTCATTCCCAAAGATCAGAAGATGTAAAGGCAAAGAGAAAAGGTGCTTCCTATAATGCCAGCTCCAACTTGATAAGAATATATGCTATTATATGAGGGGGAAACATGTTCAATACAGCTAGCTGCTTCAGCTTCCATATGGTGTTTGATACCTGTGTTCCTTTTAATTTAGCTCAACTTCCATTAAGCACAAAAACCTCACAAAATGTTCAAAGGGCTAGAGGGACAAATTTGGATTTCATGCCTCACAAATAAAGGAAGGGCCCCATAAGATAAAAATACACTTTCCATAGAAACCTTGGAAGTCTAATATGTGGAATAAGGTGAAATACAAACCGATCATCCTTCATAGAAACTGAATTCTGAGTTCTATCTAACTAATCCTAGTCTAGATTTGGGTGATTTGAGATATTAATGCCCTTAGCCTCATTGCCTGACACAAGCTAAACTAAATAACCTCTAGAGAAATATAGTATTTCCTGGAGCCTCAAATTATCACTCATATTTTTCTTCTCCATGGCCTCAATTAAAAAAATAAGAAAACAAAAAATAATAAAAGCCAGGAAAAACATAACAGAAAATAAATATAGGACATTGACTTCTCTGTGGGATATCACTAGATTAAGTCAACACTCCCAGTACAACAGCTAGAAAAGTTAAAAATTTAAAACACAAAATTCATACTTTAAAGGAAAAGGAGAGCTGTGGAAGCAACACGCACTAGATGAAATACAATTGCAGAGAACAGGCGATCCTTTTGAGCTGAGCTGACAATACAGCTCTTCCCCTGCCACCCATGGGGCATTTGCCAACTCACTGTTCATGCAGAAGAGGTGTCATGGGCTCAGGAGGGAATCTGCTGGAGAAAGGGGAACCAAGTAAGGGACACAGAGACTGAGTAAGACATTAGATATTTGAGGTTCTTAAATTCTCAAATTCATGGCCAGATTTCCCCACAAGATATTTCTTGAGCTTTGGTGCAGCGCTGAACTATGAGCCAGGCCCCAAACTCCAAAGGCAGAATGAGGCCTCCTCCGTGTTGCTTGTGTTCAGGACACAGAGAACTGCCTTCAGCCTGGGTCTGTCGAGCACAAGGTGGGTCTCCCCCTTTTCACATGTGCCAGCTCCTGAGCTACCCGAGAAGGAGGCCAGGGAGCTGGGCCAGCAAGAACTGAAGTTCAGGGTTGAATCTCTCACTGACATTTGCAGGAACAGAGACCTACCTGGGTCTTAATTAAAAGCTCTGGAAGGAGAGCTATGGCCTCTGGTATTGGTGGAGTAGTTTGTAGTGAAATAACCCTCTTGCTGGTAACAATGATAAATTCTGGATCACCTTCATTTTCCGGTTTATTTCATTGTATTATTGTGATAAGAACACATTACATGAAATATACCCTCTTTATAAGTTTTTAACTATAACACAGTATTGTTAACTATAGTCACAATGTTGTATAGTCCATCTCTAGAACTTATTCATCTTGCATAACTAAAATGTTATATTTGTTGAACAGTGACTCCCCCATTTACCTTGCCCCCAGTGTCTGGCAACCACCAACCTACTGTCTGTTTCTATGAGACTGGCTACCTAGACACCTCATATAAGTGGGATTGAAGCAGCCTCATTTGTCTGGGGTGACCTGAGGTTCGTTGTTTCGTGGCCATGGAGATCGAGGATGCAGACACACAAAAAGTGAGGCTAACAGTGGAAATTTAAAGAACATCTTTATTCCTGTCTTCATTTTGTTATTTACCCGGTAGTCATTCAGGACCAGGTTGTTCAGTTTGCATGCAGTTGTGCAGTTTTGAGTGAGTTTCATAATCCTGAGTTCTAGTTTGATTGCACTTCGGTCTGAGAAACTATTTGTTATGATTTCTGTTCTTTTGCATTTGCTGAGGAGTGTTTTACTTCCAATTCTGTGGTCAATTTTAGAATAAGTGTGATGTGCTGAGAAGAATGTATATTTTGTTGATTTGGGGTGGAGAGTTCTGTAGATGTCTATTAGGTCTGCTTGGTCCAGAGCTAAGTCAAATCCTGGATATCCTTGTTAATTTTCTGTCTTGTTGATCTGTCTAATATTGACAGTGGAGCGTTAAAGTCTCCCACTATTATCGTGTGGGAGTCTAAGTCTCTTTGTAGGTCTCCAAGAACTTGCTTTATGAATCTGGGTGCACCTGTATTGGGTGCATATATATTTAGGATAGTTAGCTCTTTTTGTAGAATTGATCCCTTTACCATTATGTAATGCCCTCCTTTGTCTCTTTTGATCTTTGCTGGTTTAAAGTCTGTTTTATCAGAGGTGTTTATAATATTCTCTGATGGTAGTGTGTATTTCTGTGGGGTCGGTGGTAATATCCCCTTTATCATATTTTATTGTATCTATTTGATTCTTCTCTCTTTTCTTCATTAGTCTGGTCAGCAGTCTATCTATTGATCTTTTTTTTAAAAAAACCAGCTTCTGGATTCACTGATTTTTTTTAAGCGTTTTTCGTGTCTCTATCTTCTTCAGTTCTTCTCTGATCTTAGTTATTTCTTACCTTCTGTTAGCTTTTGAATTTGTTTGCCCGTGCTTCTCTAGTTCTTTTAATTGTGATGTTAGGGTGTTGATTTTAGATCTCTCCTGCTTTCTCTTGTGGGCATTTAGTGCTATAAATTTCCCTCTACACACTGCTTTAAATGTGTCCCAGAGATTCTGGTACCTTGTGTCTTTGTTCTCATTGCCTGAAAGGAATTTAATCCACAAGGAGGCCAAGTCAATGCTAGCTTTCAAGGCTTTTAAGTACAGATAATGGTCTTGCTTGAGGGCAATGTTGCAGGCTACGAATTAAAGCCCTTTGTGATCTGGCATGGTGAAAACCCCAGGACCTTCCTTTAAGAATATAAAAAGAGACCTGACACAGTGGCTCACGCTTGTAATCCCAGCACTTTAGGAGGCC
>NW_012106223.1:15614-21354 GCF_000951045.1 Mandrillus leucophaeus
CTCACATTCACTCACCACTCACTCACTGACTCGCCCAGGGCAACTTCCAGTCCTGCAAGCTCCATTCATGGTAAGTGTCCTAGACAGATGTACCACTTAAAAATCTTTCATATGGTATTTTCACTACACCTTTTCTATGTTTAGATACACAAACAGTTAGCATTGTGTTACAATTACCAATAGCATTCAGTACAGTCACATGCTGTACAGGTTTGTCGCCTAGGGGTAATAGGCTGTACCAGGTAGCCTAAATGTGTAGTAGGCTATAGTATCTAGTTTGCGTAAGGACACTCTGTGATGTTCACACAAAGATGAAATCACCTAATGATACATTTCTCAGAGCCTGTCCCTTTAGCTAAGTGACACATGACTTAAGTTTTGCCCCATTTCTAGAGCATGGTCCTCCACGACTTTCAGTGAAAAACCCAATAGTTTTCATCTTCTCAATCCCGAAGGGCTGAAGGAGATTTAAGCTGAACTTAAAGAAATTTTCAGCTTAGCTCATTAGTCTTTTACTCCATACATCTTCAACATTTAACAAGTGTTTTGAAAGGGACACCTACAAAGCGCTTGAGGTCATCAACTCTCAAATCTTGTCATTTCAGCACTACATCAAATGACACAACACTTGCTAATTTCTTAGTCCACTGGAGCAGCCTATTGTCAGAGGCCAAACCTGGATTATTAGCTCCACACAAGCGCTCAGATCAGTAAGTGTCCTCAGGTGATAAGTGGTTGTTGCTACTTGGCATCAATTCACCAGTTCTTCTGAAACTTATGTCTGTTTTGTTTTAGGCCCCTTATCAATGGTAGGTCTTTGTTTCCTCAACACCACTGGACAGTGAAAGATTTTGCACTACCTTTCAGAAGCTGACACTCTAGTTTTTTTGTTTTACCTTTTACCATAGCATCAGAAGTTAACCAATGTGTTTTGAGGAAACCAGAATATTTGAGATGCCTCAGTTTTCTAGTTACATCAATCTGATCCCATAATTGCTGCTGGTTTCTTTCTTACAACAGAAAACTAGGAAAATTGTAGCAGAAAATTTTCCTACAGCAGAAAACTGTAGCAGAAAAATGACATTAAAATGCAGCGCACACTTACAAACAGCAAATGCTACCAAGAGAAAACGTGATGTCCAAACATCAGCTTACATTTGCATAGTTCTTCTTTGGAATTTTAGTTCATCTAGTCCTGTTTACTTTCTTAGCTAAACAATTGTCCTACTGTGACCCTAATGCATCTTATACTGTGGTGGAAAAAAGAATAAGATTTTAAATTGTGCTCACTGAAAAACTGGATATAGAAAGAGGCAATGGCCAGACCATATATAAAAATAGGACTGGCCGGGCACGGTGGCTCATGCCTATAATCCCAGCACTTTGGGAGGCCAAGACGGATGGATCATGAGGTCAAGAGATCGAGACCTTCCTGGCCAACATGGTGAAACCCCTGTTTCTACTAAAACTACAAATTTAGCTGGGCATGGTGGCGTGCAGCTGTAGTCCCAGCTACTCGGGAGGCTGAGGCAGGAAAATCACTTGAACCCAGGAGGCAGAGGTTGCAGTGAGCCGAGATTGCGCCACTGCACTTCAGCCTGTTGCTCTGAAAGACCTTTGACCCACAGCCTACAGCAAACTGCCCGGGGAACCAATCCCCTTATCTACAATAAACAATCCAGCAAGATAGTCTGCTATAAGTCAGACGTGCAGGAAGTCAGATTGCTGTCTCTAGTGATAATCCAGGAAGCTAAATAATAACTTTTATAACAATTGTATAATATGGCCAGGACTTGATTAATAACTGACAGTTTCCCCAATATTTGTGCCTGCTTCCAACTTAAGACCAACCAGGGAAAGCTAAATATGCACCCTAACCAATTACATAGGATATTCCACTTCTAGTTTTCCGTTAAATGTTCCCCAGGCCAACAGCCTCCAGTCAGGTCCCTTTTTACCACTATAAAGTTTCCTACTTCTCTGCCTGTGTTGGAGTCTCTGCCAAAAAGGAAATGATGGTGGCTGACTGCTTTGTTATAGCCATTTGTGAATAATCTTTGCTCTTTTCATTTGGTTGATCTTCATGTATTTTCACATAACTAAGCTTTATATAAATTAAAACCCAAGAGGCTAACATTTAATTAATGGCATTAAGATCTTCTATATCTGATAATGTCATACATTATATTAGGTTTGATATTTCTATTGAATATAGATTTAGTAAATTACTGAAAAATGCTAAAAATTCATCAAATAGATATGTAAACACAAATAAGGAAAATGTAAACAGAGATACTAGAAAAGAGTAATATATTCAGGAATAAATATTCAAGATATTTTAAGTTGGAGATACTGTCTGTTGGTACTAAACCAATTTTCCCCTGTTTTGTGCTTTTTTCCATATCACTTGGGGTTGAAGCCTGGACACCACTTCTTCTAGGGTACCTTTCTTAGGAAGACACTCACTTGCAATTAGAAGAGAGTGGAAAATTGCTGTCACTTTGCTTCTGACAGCAAGTAGCAGCAGCTGCTAGGAGTGTGGGTCTGTTTAGTACTATTTAATGCCAATAGTAGCTTCCTGTAGTTCCTGATCTTTGGAAGCACAATTTTGTTTTTTCTGTCTGCTGGGACAATTTAGACTCACCAATTAACCTAACATGCACGTCTTTGGGATGTGGGACAAAACTAAAGTACACAAAGAAAACCCATGCGGACGTAGGGAGAACACACAAACTCCGCATGGACAGTGGCCCTGGCCAGAAATCTATTTGTTTTCTCACCAACATTGTAACAAAATAACGTTGAACAAAGCAATGCTATCGGAGGACCCTCTGTGTTTCTCACGGTCCTGGAGGCTGGGAAGTCAAAGATCAAGGTGTTGACAGCTTCGATTCCTGGTGAACTTAGAACTGAAGGCTCTCTGGCAGGGGCGCCTTGTGGCTGTTGGCTGGGTGTAGGAATTCAGGCTCCCCACTAGGCCTCCATTTACAGAATCCTGACTGGGAGGGAGAGGGTCTCATCAGTGCTCCAACGTGGCCTCTACTAACCCCAGGAGGGTAGGAGTGCCTCCTTACACCTGGGCAGTGGTGAAAGCCCCAGCTTTCTGCTTGGCTTCCTCTGACAGCACCCTGGCAAAGTGGGTGAAGAGTGCTTCCTTCCAACAGGGCAGGTGGAAGTCCAGGCTGTTCGCATGGGCTTCACTATGCCCACAATGTGGGCAACACCACAATGTGGAGGTGGCTGATTACTGATGGGCAGTGGTGAAAGTCCTAAATCCCCAGGTGGCTTCCTCTGACGTAAGCCTGATGGGTCTAGGAAGTATCTCATTATCACCAGGCAATGGGATAAGACAAAGCTCCTCACTCAGCGTTTGCTGACTGAGGCGGGTTGGGAGCCACTGATTTTTCTGTATTTGACTGGAGTAGTGAGGTTACTATCAGTTATCTGCCTGGTACGTTGCTCTTTCTCATTCCCTTGGATAGAGAAACATGCTTTCCTTAGGATATTTTTGTCTGTGACTACTGATGTTTCCTGTTTTCCAGTTTCTCCAGCACTCATTCCTGGATATATTAGGCAGAAAGAAAACCCATGGAACTCACCACTCCGTCATTCCCCAATCGCGTGGTCTGAGGCCAACCTACTTCTCCTCTCTGTCATTCAGGGGCTTCTTACGTCCGTCTATAGCTGTACTTAGTAGGAGGAATAGGAAGAATTGCACCTACACCATCTTGTCTTGGAACCAGAAATTTCTCAACATATTTTTAAAAATATGTCTTTGGCATATATTAAAATATTGTACATCTATCCTTAGATCCTTAAATAAACATATCATCTATCCTTAGATGATATGTGTATTTAATGTAAGTTAATTTGCTTACAAAAATAAAAGACTAAAACTATCAATTATGTTAGAGCCATAAAAAATATGCAGATTTTTTCCCCAAAATATGGGAAATGTGTGTGTGTGTGTGTATCTCCTATGTATACACATATACCATGTGACATATACACATGTAAAAAAAAAGACATAAAATGAAAATTGTCCGTGTATCAATACCCGGGGGCAGGGAGTATTCTCAGGTTTAACTAAATACTCATATTCAAGTTTTTACCATAGGCCACACCTGGCCCTCAGGTTCACTTAGAAGGATATTAGACAGAAGTCAAAGTATGCCAAAGTACTGAATCAGGTTTTTTTCTTCAGTGGGAGAAGTTCTTGAAACAGTCTATAACTTATTCCAGGTGCTAGTTTCATCCTCTGCCCCCATCCCTCAAGTGACAGCTCAGGCACAAGGAGCTGAATTTACACCTGTGGAAGTTGTGTCCACCCCAGCTTAGAATCCCCATGCCATCTAGGAGCTACTACCTCTTATAACAAACCCAAGGGCACAGCTTGCAGAGTCCCTGTAAAGGGCATGCTTAGTTACAAGGGTCATTGCGTTCAGAGATACCCAAACTATGGGTCCCCGTCATTTGTTATGGTTCATAGAATATTCTTCCCGGTAAAGATACAAAACGCCAACCAGAAGCCATTTGTGCCACAAGCAATGTTGTCTAAAAATCCAGCTGATATTCTTCCTCCATCAGGTTTCCAGAAAACAACTAGAAAATTAGCGTAAGATTAAACATATCATGGAGAAGTAGAAAGGATGTTATAAAGCATTTATCCACAAGATTCAAAATGAAATGGAGTTAATTTTATCCGTTTAAAGAGATTATTTCAACCTTCAAATTATTTAAAAGTATATCCTATATTTCGTGTGCTTATTAAAAAATGGCATGGTAATACTTATAAAAAGACTTTAAATATTTTAAAATTACAAACCATTTAAGTGACCTAATTAAATCAAGCACACTTTGAGTACGCACATAAGAAAAAAATTAGTTGAAGCATCCTGACTTAAGAAATCCTTGATCTTTCCTAAGGTGTCTGAATACTCAATGTCAAACACACTTATGAAGAATTAAACACTGTTGACCACAAGAGGGAAACCTAGTCCCACTTACACTATACCTTAGAAAATCAAGGGAAAAAGATGTGTCCTGAGAACCTTTGAAATAGTCAGATATAAACGTAGTATACAAGAAAAAACCACCTGTCATCCCTACCCAAGGATATGTTTGTGGTTTCAGTGGTTTTAGTGTTTTGAGTGGACTGGTTCTTGGACTCCACATATTATTGGCTACAGAGCTAGAGACTTGATTTAGAAAACCACAGTTGCCACTTTCTAAGTAAGCCCTTGACCAAAAGATTAGATTTCTTTAAACCCAGTTTTCTCAGGTAAAATGGAAATACAACTATTATCTAATACATATAAGTAAACTTTAGTGTCTTAGTCATAATAGTAGTATTTTTAATTGGTAAAAAGAAACTGTACCCCAAAAGAGAATTTCAGTGAAAGCAGTAACAATCTTCTGGCATATTTCTCACCTTTCTTTCTACCTTAAAGGTTCAAAGTTCATAAGTAATCTCAGAAACCTAAAATAGTTTATTCTCTATCCTCACTATTGGTTTTTAAAAAACATTTTGCAGCATGGACCACTGCTCGTGTACAGATGCTCTTCTACTTAACAATAGGGTTATGTCCCAATAAACCCATTATAACCTGAAAATATCTTAAGCTAAAAATGCATTTAATACACCAATAAACCCACCATAAAGTTGAACAATCACAAGCCAAATTATCGTAAATCAGAGACCATCTGTATTAGCTGAAGTCTTGGGATGGGTTTTTTTTTT
>NW_012106224.1:0-723 GCF_000951045.1 Mandrillus leucophaeus
AAGGAAACATGTCCCATGAATGGAGCCTTAAGAGCCTGCCCTTGCATGCTGCGTGAGGCCCGGGCCCCCACTCCACCCTCCTCATCTCCCCTCAACACAACGGCCTGCGACCCCACCGATGCCTCAGGCCCCGGAAGCCTCTCCCACCACACCTTCTCCTGGCCCTGGGATGGCGAAATGACTGCTCACAACGTGGCCAGGATGGATGGAGGACACCATATTGTCCGGTATCCCAGCATTCTGAGAACCCGCTGGCTGTGATTCAGAACAAATGAGAAATGAGGCCTGTTTCTTGGGCAGTGGAGGTGGGGATTTTTTTTTTTTTCTTTTTAAATTGGATTGAAATTTTCAGCTCTGAGTAACGGTCGGCTTGTGCCAGAGAAGGCGGCACCTGTGGACACGGATGGAGCCGAGAAGGCCTGAGCCTGGGGTTTAGGAGCTGCCCTGAGAGGCAGAGCTGCAGAAGGGAGCCGCGAAGCTCCTGGGGGAGTGGGGCCCACGTCTCCAGCCAGCAGCCAACACCACCCCCGAGATGGCTCCAGCCGGGACACAAAAGGAACCCACGGTTGTGCCGGGAAGTGTTGCCACAGCAGATTTCCAAGAACTAATTATCAAAGAGAAGCCAGGCAGGGCTCCCAGCCCTAGCTCTGGGAACACACAGACTGGGGGCTCCGAAACCCCTGAGCGCCGCCACCTCCCGGGGGAGCCAGACCCTGTTAGCTC
>NW_012106224.1:773-1236 GCF_000951045.1 Mandrillus leucophaeus
ATTCCTATAGCATAAAAATCCATGCCAGAGGATTCAACGAACTCTTGGAAATAATTTTCTACCTCCTGTTGGTTTTTCCCTGCAAAAGTGGATCACGTCTGTAATCCCAGCACTTTGGGAGGCCTAGGCAGGGAGATCACCCTAGGTCAGGGGTTCAAGACCAGCATAGCCAACATCGTGAAATCCCATCTCTACTAAAAATACAAAATATAGCCGGTCATGGTGGCAGGTGCCTGTAATCCCAGCTACCCAGGAGGCTGAGACAGGAGAATTGCTTGACCCCAGGAGGCGGAGGTTGCAGTGAGCCAAGATTGCGCCACTGCACTCCAGCCTGAGCGACAGAGTGAGACTCCATCTCAAAAAAAAGAAAAAAAAAGTCGAGATGTTTGAAGAAGTGGTAGTTGGTTAGCAAGAGGTCAGGTGAATGTGGCATAGGTTTCTTTCAACTTATGAAGCGTTGGAT
>NW_012106225.1:0-1711 GCF_000951045.1 Mandrillus leucophaeus
TTTGGCCTTTATTATTTCCTTCCTTCTAACTTTGGGCTTTGTTTGTTCTTTTATTTCTATTTTGTTGATGTATGATGTTAGTTGGTTTATTTGAAATCTGCTTTTTTGATGTAGGCTTTTATTGCTATACATTTTCCTCTTAGAACTGCTTTTGTTTTGTATCCTTTAAGCTTTGGTGTATTATGTGCTCGTTTTCATTTGTCTCAAGATAATTTTTATTCTTCCATTTAATTCATTGTTTGGTTGCTCAGGGACATGTTGTTTAATTTCTAGTGTTGGTGAATTTTCTGAAATTCTTCCTGTTATTGACTTTTAGCATTATACCATTGTGGTTGGAAAATACATTTCATATGATTTAGATCTCCTTAAACTTAAGACTTGTGTTATGTGTAGTCTGTCCTGGAAAATGTTTTATGTGTGCTCGAGAAGAATGTGTATTCTGCTGCTCTTAGGTGGAATGTTCTATATATGTCTGTCCCATTTGCTCTAAAATGTAGTTTAAGTCAATATTTCTTTCTTAGTCTGCTGTCTGGATAATCTGTCCGTGATTGAAAATGGAGCCTTGAAGCCCCCTGCTATTATTAAGAGTCTATCTATCCTTTCAGATCTATTAATATTTTTCATATATGTAGGTGCTCCAATGTTGGATGCATATGTATTTATAAGTGTTATATCCTCTTGATGAACTGAACCTTTCATCCTTATATAATGATGTTTTTTGTTTTTTTGTGTTTTTTTGTGTGTTTTTTTTTTTTTTTTACGGTTTTTGACTAAAAGTCTTTTTCATCCGACAAAAATATAGTTACCCTGCTCTCTTTTTACTTCTGTTTGCATGGATTATTTTTCCATCCCTTCACTTTCATTTTGTATGTGTCCTTAAAGGTGAAATGAGTCTCTTATAGGCAGTATATAGTTGAGTCTTTTTTTTTTTTAATTACTCATTCAGTCATTTTTTTTAAGAGGTGAAGTCTCACTGTGTTGACAAGGCTGGAGTGCAGCAGCGTGATCATAGCTCATTGTAGTCTCAAACTCCTGGGCTCAAGTGATCCCCCTGCCTCAGCCTCCTGACTAGCTAGGACTATAGGCGTGCACCACCACGCCCAGCTTATGTTTCTTGATTTGATAATGTAATCCATTTATAATCAAGGTAATTATTGATAAGTAAGGACTTTTGAGAAGGAAAGAAGTTTATTCACTTCTTCTAGGTTATTCCACTTTTGAATTAAAAAATTATTCAAATAAATACATTTGAATAAATTTGTTTATTTCCCTTTACTCTCATACTACTCAACACTTCTGACACCAAATGTGTGAGGGTATTTCCCTACACATGAAGCAATTCTCCCATGGACACCAGCTGAGTATCCTATAATTCAATTCAATTCTGACAGTAGCTACGTGGAGATGGGATCGGATCCTACAGGTTAAGGGCTCAGTCCCACAAGACGGCTCCCCACTTTAGATGTCTTGCTTCCCAGGGATGAAGCCCACTTGATCATGGTGGATAAGCTTTTTGATGTGCTGATGGATTTGGTTTGCCAGTATTTTATTGAGGATTTTTGCATCGATGTTCATCAGGGATATTGGTCTAAAATTCTCTTTTTTGTTGTGTCTCTGCCACGCTTTGGTATCAGGATGATGTTGGCCTCATATAATGAGTTACGGAGGATTCCCTCTTTTTCTATTGATTGGAATAGTTTCAGAAGGAATG
>NW_012106226.1:0-1195 GCF_000951045.1 Mandrillus leucophaeus
AATAATAATAATAAATACAGGAAAAAATGATGCTCCCAGGCTTTAGGCAATTTTTCATGATTAGGAGCCATTACATTTCCTTACTTCTGAGGTCCTGCCTGTTGACCCTTCCAACACTTTATAGTCCTTTTCTGCTACTTCAACATTATTTACTGAGCACCTACCTACCAGATACCAAGCACTAAGCTACATTAGGGCTATAACTATGAACAAAACTAGGTCAGTGCTCTCCACACCTCTAGAATTTGGTGCAGTCTAAAAGCAATTACAGTTTAGTGTCCCAGTGCTCTGACCCCTCTATCTGCTGTGAGAGCACACAGCTCCTTTAGGGGATGGGAGCCTCCTGGTCAGGGATAGGAGGAAAATGGTCTGGGGAGGTGGATCAATGTAGCAGGAATGTGGGGGATCAGGGTTGAGGTTTAAGATGTAGACACGGGCAGGTGATGTCATTAGGTTGGCAAAAGCCATTGAAGGTTTTTTTGTCTCTTTTTTTTGAGATGGACTCTCGCTCTGTTGCCCAGGGTGGAGTGCAGTGGTGCAATCTCAGCTCACTACAACCTCTGCCTCCCCAGTTTAAGCAATTCTCTTGCCTCAACCTCCCAAATAGCTGGGATTACATGTACCTGCCACCATGCCCAGCTAATTTTTGTTTTTTTTGAGACAGAGTCTTAGTCTGTTGCCCAGGCTGGAGTGCGGTGGCGCAGTCTCGGCTCATTCCAACTTCTGCCTCCCAGGTTCAAGCGATTCTTCTGCCTCAGCCTCCCGAGTAGCTGGGATTACAGGCACACAGCACCACATCTGGTTAATTTTTATATTTTTAGTAGAGACAGGGTTTCGCCATGTTGGCCAGGCTGGTCTCAAACTCCTGACTTCAGGTGATCCGTCCCCCTCAGCCTCCCAAAATGCTGGGATTACAGGTATGAGCCATAGCACCCAGCCAGCTTTGCTGTGTCTTTCCAGAGGAACAAAGGGGATAGCTGAGTAGTAAACATCATAATCCTGATAGCAAACATTTGAACACAAAACCCCTCAGGTGCTATTTTTTTTTTTTTTTTTTTTTGAGACAGAGTCTCATTCTGTTGCCCAGACAGGAGAGCAGTGGCTCACTGCAACCTCTGCCTCCTGGGTTCAAGTGATTCTCCTGCCTCAGCCTCCCGAGTAGCTGGGATTACAGGTGCCTGCCACCATGCCTGGC
>NW_012106226.1:2675-3080 GCF_000951045.1 Mandrillus leucophaeus
TCTTGAACTCCTGACCTCAGGTGATTCGCCCGCCTCGGCCTCCCAAAGTATTGGGATTACAGGCATGAGCCACCATTCCTGGCTGAAAAATGTTTTCTTTAAAAGGATGGGCCAGGCATGGTGGCTCACGCCTGTAATCCCAGCACTTTGGGAGGTTGAGGTGGATGGATTACTTGAGGCCAGGAGTACAAGACCAGCCTGGCCAGCACAGTGAAACCCTGTCCCCACTTAAAATACAAAAATTAGCTGGGTGCAGCGGCATGCGCCTGCAATCCCAGCTACTCAGGAGGCTGAGGCAGGAGAACCACTTGAACCCAGGAGGCAGAGGTTGCAGTGAGCCGACATTGCACCACTGCACTCCAGCCTGGGTGACAGAGCAAGACTCCATCACACATACACACAAAT
>NW_012106227.1:0-412 GCF_000951045.1 Mandrillus leucophaeus
GTTCACACCATTCTCCTGCCTCAGCCTCCCAAGTAGCTGGGACTACAGGTGCCTGCCACCACGCCCGGCTAATTTTTTGTATTTTCAGTAGAGACGGGGTTTCACCATGTTAGCCAGGATGGTCTCAATCTCCCGAACTCATGATCCACTTTGGGCCTCGGCCTCCCAAAGTGCTGGGATTACAGGCGTGAGCCACCTCGCCCAGCCTGAACATTATATTTTATTCCTTCTAACTGTGTGTTTCCACCCATTAACCAACTTCTCTTTATCTTCCTACCCTCATCACCCAACACACTCTTCTCTGCCTCTGGTAGCCATCATTCTACTCTCTATCTCCATGAGATCAACTTTTTAAACCTTCTACACATGAGTGAGAACATGAGATATTTGTCTTTCTGCCAGGCCTATGTCA
>NW_012106227.1:4796-5996 GCF_000951045.1 Mandrillus leucophaeus
AAATAAAGTTTATAGTACCAAATGCCTATATCATCAAAAAAGTAGCAAGATTACAAATAAACCATCCAAAGTTGCACCTCAAGGAATTAGAAAAGCCAGAACAAATCAAACCCAAAATTAGTAGAAGAAATAATAAAGATGAGAACAGAACTAAACAAAATAGAGACTAAAAAATTATCCAAGGGACCAATGAAGTGAAAAGTTGGTTCTTTGAATAGATTTTAAAAATTGATAAACTGCTAGCTAGACTAACCAAGGAAAAAAGAAGAGGTGGGTATGACTATAAAAGGGTAGCACAAGGGAGATTTGTGTGGTGATGGAAGAGTTAGTATCTTGATTGTACTTGTGATTACAAGAATCTACACACACTTTGTACTAATGTCAATTTTATAGTTTGATATTGCACTGTAGTAAGATTTGACCAGTAGAGGAAACTAGGTGAGTGGTACATGGTACCTTTCTGTACTCTTTGCAACTTCCTGTGAATCTATAGTTGTTTCAAAATTAAAAATTAAAAAACAAAGCAGATTGCAGCCCATTTTGCCATAGTTTGGCTACAGTTTGCTATCCCCAAGATCTAGGTCATTAAGTGTTTTGATAATAATACTTTTATTGGCTGCATAATATGTTTTTCATTAAATATAAGAATTTATTGAACCCATTTTCCAGTTTCCAATTTTTCTCTTTATAAAGTCAAGATCTCATATATTTTATATCATTTTATACATCCACAATTATTTCTTCAGAACAAATATCTAAAATTACAGTGTCAAGTTTACACAGTTTATACCTTTAAACTTCTGAAATAACCTTTAAAATATGTATAACAATTTACATTCCTATCAGCAGTGGACAAAAGGGGTTACCTAGTTTCAGTTTTCTGCATATGGCTAGTCTGTTTTCCCACCACCATTTGTTAAATTGGGAATCCTTTCCCCGTTGCTTGTTTTTGTCAGGTTTGTCAAAGATCAGATGGTTGTAGATGTGTTGTGTTATTTCTAAGGTCTCTTTCTGTTCCGTTGGTCTATATATCTGTTTTGGTAATAATACCATGCTGTTTTGCTTACTGTAGCCTTGTGGTATAGTTTAAGGCCAGGTAGTGTGATGCCTCCAGTTTTGTTCTTTTTGCTGAGGATTGTCTTGGCTATACGGCTTCTTTTTGGTTCCATGTGAAATTTAATGTAGTTTTTTTTTTTTTTT
>NW_012106228.1:0-297 GCF_000951045.1 Mandrillus leucophaeus
GCAAAGTGATATTTGGAAGCCCATAGAGGGCTATGGTGAAAAAGGAATTTTCCTCAGAGAAAAACTGGAAAGAAGCTTTCTTAGAAACTTCTTTGTCATGTGTGGATTCCACTCACAGATTTACATCTGTATTTTATGGATCTCTTTGCTAGCCTTATTTCTGTGGAATCTGAGAACAGATATTTCGGATCCCTTTGAAGACTATAGAGCCAAAGTAAATATCCTCCGATTACAAAGAGAAAGAAGTTTTCTGAGAAACTTCTTTATGTTCTGTGAAATCATCTCACAGAGTTACAG
>NW_012106228.1:366-1202 GCF_000951045.1 Mandrillus leucophaeus
TCTGAGAAACTGCTTAGTGTTCTGTGAATTCGTCTCACAGAGTTACAGCTTTCCCCTAAAGTAGCCGTTCGATAAGCCTGTTCTTGTGGAATTCCCAAAGTGATATTTGGAAGCCCATAGACGACTATGGTGAAACAGGAAATATTCTCAGAGAAAAACTGGAAAGAAGCTTTCTGAGAAAATGCTTTGTGATGTGTGACTTCCGCTGACAGAGTTACATCTGTATTTCGTGAATCTCTTTGCTGGTCTTATTTCTGTGGAGTCTGAGAACAGATAAATCGGATCCCTTTGTAGACTATAGGGCCAAAGGAAATATGCTCCGACAAAAAAACAGAAAGAAGCTTTCTGAGAACCTTCCTTGTGTTCTGTGAAATCATTTCACAGAGTTACAGCTTTCCCCTTAAGAAGACTCTCGCTAAGACAGTTCTTGTGGAATTCGCTATGTAATATTTGGAAGCCCATAGAGGGCTATGGAGAAAAAGGAAATATCCTCTGATGAAATCTGGAAAGAAACTTTCTGAGAAACTGCTTAGTGTTCTCTGAATTCATCTCACAGAGTTACAGCTTTCCTCTCAAGAAGCCGCTTGCTAAGCCTGTTCTTGTGGAATTCGCAAAGTGATATTTGGAAGCCCATAGAGGGCTATGGTGAAAAACGAAATATCCTAAGACAAAAACTGGAAAGTAGTTTTCTGAGAAAATGCTTTCTGATGTGTAACTTCCACTCACAGAATTACATCTGTATTTCGTGGATCTCTTTACTAGCCTTATTTCTGTGGAATCTGAGAACAGATATTTCGGATACCTTTGAAGACTATACGGCCAAAGGAAATATCCTC
>NW_012106229.1:0-455 GCF_000951045.1 Mandrillus leucophaeus
AAGCAATCCTCCCAAGCCTCCTGAGTAGATGGGACTACAGGCATGTACCACCACACCTGGCTAATTTTTTTATTTTTTTATTTTTATTTTTTTTTGAGACGGAGTCTCGCTCTGTCGCCCAGGCTGGAGTGCAGTGGTGCGATCTCTGCTCACTGCAAGCTCTGCCTCCCGGGTTCATGCCATTCTTCTGCCTCAGCCTCCTGAGTAGCTTGGACTACAGGCACCTGGCTAATTTTTTGTACAGACAGGCTCTTGCTGTGTTGCCCAAGCTGGTCTTGAACTCTTGGGCTTAAGCAACCCTCCCTCCTCAGACTCCCAAAGCATTGGGATTACAGGTGTGAACCACCATGTCTGGCCAATAATCTTACATTAAATCTTCCTTTAAGTATAACCAAATGTTGGAAACTTTTTTTATGTTTTTATGCATAGTTTTATGTTTTTATTTACTTAACATT
>NW_012106229.1:505-2147 GCF_000951045.1 Mandrillus leucophaeus
AATTTTTTTGGTTATGTCGTGTTCTCTCCCTCTGATTGGCTTTTAACTAAGTAGAAATGTTTCGAATTAGAAATAACCCAAAAAACCATCTGAATGATTTTCTTCTGCCATTTAAAAATGTATAGTTAAAATACATTTTTGTGCAGTTAAAGCAGTAATACATGAATGCAAACTGGTTGTTAAAGTCAAGGAATACTAAACAGTGTACAGAAAACCTTCACTCTCTCCTCAGTCTCACCAAACTTTCCACTTTTCAAGAAAAAGAACCATCCCTCATTCCTATAGTTCTCATACCCTGCTGTTTGTTTTTTCATGACACTTATTACCTTCTAACATACGATACAATTTACTTTTTTTTTTTGTTTTGTCTTTGCTTTTGTTTTTGAGGCAGAGTCTCACTCTGCTGCCTAGACTGGAGTACAGTGGCACAATCGCAGTTCACTGAAGCCTCTGTCTCCTGGGTTCAAGCAATTTTCCTGCCTCAGCCACCCAAGTAGCTGGGACTACAGGTGTGTGCCACCACACCCAGCTAATTTTTGTATTTTTAGTAGAGATGGGGTTTTGCCATGTTGGCCAGGCTGGTCTTGAACTCTTGACCTCAGGTGATCTTCCCACCTCAGCCTCCCAAAGTGCTGGGATTACAGGTGTAAGCCACCTTGCTGGACCATAATTTACTTTTGAATTATGTTAATTATTTACCAGTCTTCTCCCGTATACATTTCTCTCTCTTTTTTTTTTTTTTTGGCTGATGTATCTCAACCATGTAATATATTTTGGGTATTCATTAAATCTTTGTCAAAAGAAGGAGTCAAGTAAAGAAGGATTTAACAAGCTTCATTTGTTTTATAATAATTTATATACATTCCAAATTTTTTTGAAGCAACTTATATTAAAACATACATGTAAATTTTTTAAGATAAAAGAGCTGTGGTCACCCCAAATTTATTTATGTGTTTATTTATTTTGGATATAAGTAAGGGATAACTAAACAAACTTGGTCAATATTAGGTAAACTTCAAGAGACCTTTTTTTTTTAGTTTCCTAGTTATTTATATTGAACCAAGAAATGGAACAGCATTTCCTCGGTTGCTTAGGTGGACCTATTCAGAACTGGTTGTAAGTCTGCCATCTGAAGGGAATTGGTGAGCTGAGGACTCCTTTCCCAAAGACAGCTGGAACAGAAATAGGCACTCCAGAGGTTATGGGATTTGAGAGAGACAGTCAGCCTCTAGCCACTCCCATTCAATCTCCCAGCTTAGTCTTCTGAGCATTCTTAATCTTACTATTCTTTTTTAATATATTCAAACCAAAAGACAGCAATTTTTAGAGCCTGAATAGGTTTTGGAGGGAAAAGTAATTATGTTCAATCTTGATTGAAACACTTGCCTCAAGAATGAAGAACAGCAAAAATTAAATAACAGGAGTTCGAGACCAACCTGGCCAACATGGTGAAACCCCGTCTCTACTGGGTATGGTGATGCGTGCCTGTAATCCCAGCTGTTTTGGGAAGCTGAATCAGGAGAATCACTTGAACCCAGGAGGCGGAGGTTACAGTGAGCCAAGATGGTGCCACTGCAACAGTGAGCCAAGATGGTGCCTGGGCAACAGAGGGAGACTTTGTCTCAAAAAAAAAAAAAAAAAA
>NW_012106230.1:0-1864 GCF_000951045.1 Mandrillus leucophaeus
TGCCCCTCCCCCAGCCTCACTGCTGCCTTGCGGTTAGATCGCAGACTGCTGTGCTAGCAATGAGGGAGGCTCCGTGGGCGTGGGACCCTCCCGGCCAGGTGTGGGATACAATCTCCTGGTGCCCAGTTTGCTTAAAGCGCAGTATTGGGGTGGGAGTTATCTGATTTTCCAGGTGTTGTGTGTCTCAGTTCCCCTGGCTAGGAAAGGGGATTCCCTTCCCCCTTGCACTTCCCAGGTGAGGCAATGCCTCGCCCTGCTTCAGCTCTGGCTGGTCGGGCTGCAGCAGCTGAGCAGCACCGATTGTCTGGCACTCCCAAGTGAGATGAACCCAGTACCTCAGTTGAAAATGCAGAAATCACCGGTCTTCTATGTCGCTCGCACTGGGAGTTGGAGACTGGAGCTGTTCCTATTCGGCCATCTTGCTCCGCCCTCTAAACTTATATTTTAAAGTGTAATGCTTGAAACACTTTAGAAATCTGTTTCTTTCTCTTCAAGAAAATACACATGAAGATTTCAGAGGAAAATAATTCCCTATGTTTAATTACAATTAGAGTATCAGATTGGGTGCAGTGACTCATACCTGTAATCCCTGCACTCCGGGAGGCTGAGGCTGGAGAATAGCTTGAGCCCAGGAGTTTGAGACCAGCCTGAGCAAGAAAGAAAGACTCCATCTCTACAAAAAATATAAACATTAACTGGAATAGTGGAATGGGCCTGTAGTTCTAGCTACTCAGGAGGCTGAGATGGAGGAATCACCTGAGCTTGGGAAGTAGAGGCTGCAGTGAACTGTGATCACGCCACTGCACTCAGCCTGAGTGACAATGTGAAACCCTGTCTCAAAAAAAAAAAAAGAACCTCAATGACAGTTAGGTAATTCCTACCTCAGAAACAAAGTCCTCCCTCTTTATTTTACTCAGGCAATAAAGCAACTCAGTCAAGGAAGGCTCAGTGCTTCCTATCCTTTTGCACAAGATGTGCTTGCATGGAAACCTGTCTTCAACCAGTCTAGTCTCACTGAGTTTGTGTTCCATGTGTTCACCACAGTCCCTGAATTTCAGGTTCTTCTCTTCCTTCTCTTCTTCCTTCTCTACTTGATGATCCTCTGTGGCAACACAGTCATCATCTGGGTTGTGTGCCTACACAGCGTTCTCCGAACCCGGATGTATTTCTTCTTGTCCAACCTGCCCTTTGTAGAGATCTGCTACACCACCATTGTGGTGCCCTTGATGCTTTCCAACATTTTTGGGGCCCAGAAGCCCATCCCACTGGCTGGATGTGGGGCCCAAATGTTCTTCTTTCTCACACTTGGTGGTGCTGACTGTTTCCTCTTGGCGATCATGGCCTATGACCGCTATGTGGCCATCTGCCACCAACATGACCTGCAGGCTGTGTGTGCAGAAGCTGCTCGGCACCGTGGGTCTGGCCTTCTTCCTCTCCCTGCGGTTCACCGCCTTAATCTTCACCCTGCCCTTCTGCGGCCACCGCCGGGAAATTAACCACTTCCTCTGCAATGTACCGCCCATCCTGTGCCTGTCCTGCACCGACATCCGCGTGCACCAGGCTGTCCTCTACGTCGTGAGCATCCTCGTGCTAACCGTCCCCTTCTTGTGCATCTGCGTCTCCTACGTGTTCATCACCTGCACCATCCCGCACATCCGTTCTGCCGAGGGCCGCCGCCGGGCCTTCTCCACCTGCTCCTCCCACCTTACCGTGGTCCTGCTGCAGTATGACTGCTGTGCCTTGGTATACTTGCGTCCCCAGTCCAGCTCCTCTGTAGATTAAGACCGCCAGTTTGCCCTTGTTTACACCTTTATCACACCATTACTCAACCCTTTGGTTTACACCCTTAGGAACAAGGATGTCA
>NW_012106230.1:4309-12956 GCF_000951045.1 Mandrillus leucophaeus
AAAAAAAAAAAAGAACCTCAATGACAGTTAGGTAATTCCTACCTCAGAAACAAAGTCCTCCCTCTTTATTTTACTCAGGCAATAAAGCAACTCAGTCAAGGAAGGCTCAGTGCTTCCTATCCTTTTGCACAAGATGTGCTTGCATGGAAACCTGTCTTCAACCAGTCTAGTCTCACTGAGTTTGTGTTCCATGTGTTCACCACAGTCCCTGAATTTCAGGTTCTTCTCTTCCTTCTCTTCTTCCTTCTCTACTTGATGATCCTCTGTGGCAACACAGTCATCATCTGGGTTGTGTGCCTACACAGCGTTCTCCGAACCCGGATGTATTTCTTCTTGTCCAACCTGCCCTTTGTAGAGATCTGCTACACCACCATTGTGGTGCCCTTGATGCTTTCCAACATTTTTGGGGCCCAGAAGCCCATCCCACTGGCTGGATGTGGGGCCCAAATGTTCTTCTTTCTCACACTTGGTGGTGCTGACTGTTTCCTCTTGGCGATCATGGCCTATGACCGCTATGTGGCCATCTGCCACCAACATGACCTGCAGGCTGTGTGTGCAGAAGCTGCTCGGCACCGTGGGTCTGGCCTTCTTCCTCTCCCTGCGGTTCACCGCCTTAATCTTCACCCTGCCCTTCTGCGGCCACCGCCGGGAAATTAACCACTTCCTCTGCAATGTACCTCCCATCCTGTGCCTGTCCTGCACCGACATCCGCGTGCACCAGGCTGTCCTCTACGTCGTGAGCATCCTCGTGCTAACCGTCCCCTTCTTGTGCATCTGCGTCTCCTACGTGTTCATCACCTGCACCATCCCGCACATCCGTTCTGCCGAGGGCCGCCGCCGGGCCTTCTCCACCTGCTCCTCCCACCTTACCGTGGTCCTGCTGCAGTATGACTGCTGTGCCTTGGTATACTTGCGTCCCCAGTCCAGCTCCTCTGTAGATTAAGACCGCCAGTTTGCCCTTGTTTACACCTTTATCACACCATTACTCAACCCTTTGGTTTACACCCTTAGGAACAAGGATGTCAAAGGTGCCCTGAAAAAAGTGATTAGTACCAAAGGGACATCTGAGTCCTTCTGAAGGCTCTGAGAGACTGAAAGGGGCACCTGGGCATGGGACAACGGTAAAACTCTTCCATCCAAATGCTAGATTTGCCTTCATTGTATCAGAATTTGGACTTTGATTAATTCTCTGTGCCTAATGCACTTAGTTGCTACAGATCATTCTCATTTTTAAAAAAGGTCTCCCAAAACCTTAAAACTCCAAAAAGTGTAGATGCTATCGTTCACTTAACTCCAAATTTATAATTTTACCTTTCCTCTAAAGCAATATAAAAGGAAAAATTTATTTTAAGAAATTGGCTCATGTGACTGTGGGGGTGAAAGCAAAGAGGGGTCAGGTGTGGTGGCTCACACCTGTAATCCTAGCACTTTGGGAGGCCAAGGTGGGTGGATCGCTTGAGCCCAGGAGTTTGAGACCAGCCTGGGCAACATGGTGAAACCCCATTTCTCCAAAAATATATATAAAAAGTAACCGAGCATGGTGGCACATGCCTGTATTCCCAGCTACTTGGGAGGCTAAGGTGGGAGAATCACTCGAGCCTAGGAGGTCGAAGCTGCAGTGAGCCGGGATCACACCACTGCACTCCAGCCTGGGCAACAGAGTGAGACCCTCTCTAAAGTAAATAAACAAAAGCAAAGAGGAGTTGTAGGAGTGGGTCCTATTGTCCTATAAGGCAATTACCTCAGGGGATGCCATTAGTGAAAAAGTAGAGTTAATCTCAGTCAAGGGTGAAGTGGCTGCTTTACTGGCAAAAGACTGACCAGAATTCAGGGGTTCTATACTCCCACCTTCATCAGAATCGTCTCATATGTCCCCATTTCAATTTTCTAGAGCCCATTTCTTCTCAATTCATGCCCTTGCTTTAACAGTACACATCCTGCAAGGATGGGAATTCAATATGCATTGTAAATCACCAATTCACAGCATGAGATTCTGCATTTGGTTATCAGAAACCTCAGTTCTACCACTACAAGAGATATAGGTCACTTTGAGGACAGACATACAAGATTTTACACCATTTATGCAGTGCTTGAGCTTAGAATTTGAACTTCTGAACTCATCCTTTCTTTTCCACTTGGTCTAGTGAAATTATGTAATAGAAGCAGCTAGTCCATTTCATTATACTCACTAGTTTGATGAAAGTATGTGAAAGTATTATATGCACATTCACCCAGAACTTTGCCTCTTACAAATATTTGATTGGATGTATCCAATCGTGATGTTTTGCATATCCCTATTGCCACATCACACCATGGACCTTTAGCATTATGGAGGGTAATTTGCTTACCCAAATCTACTGATTTAAATATTAATCTCATCTAAAAGATAATCTCACAGGAGTGTCTAGACTAGCAAAGATAACGCATATAACTAACCATCACAGCCCAGAAGATGACAAAGAATCTGATGTAAGTTAAATCTCAATGGTATGTTTCTTCTATACCAAACTCTAAGGAAAGGCTTGTAACAATAGTTAACTATAGAAATAGAAACTCATCAGCTGGGTGCGGTGACTCATGCTTGTAATCCCAGCATTTTGGGAGGTCATGGTAGGATCATGTGAGGTCAGGAGTTCAAGACCAGCCTGGCCAACATGGTGAAACCCATTCTCTATTAAATATACAAAAATTAGCCAGGGCAGTGGTGTGCACCTGTAGTCCCAGCTACTCGGGAGGCTGAGTCAGGAGAATTGCTTGAACCCAGGAGGCACAGGTTGCACTGAGCTGAGATTGTGCCATTGTACTCCAGCCTAGGCAACAGAGCAAGACTACATCTCAAAAAAAAAAAAAAAAGGAAATAGAAACTCGTCATGTGAAATATTGCTTTGAAACATAAAGCCATCAACTGAGTCTTAAATACAATATATATTTAGTTTCAAGAAATTCTCATTGTGTGTTTTAATTTGTATTGATAAATAGTTGCATATATTTATGGGATACATCGTGGTCTTTTGAGATATGTATACAGTAGTTCCCCCTTATCTAAAGGGGATACATTTCAAGACCCCCAGTGAATGCACAAAACCATGGATAGAAAGAACCCTATATATGCTGTTTCTTTCATACATATATACCTATGATAAAGTTTAATTTTAAATTAGGCACAATAAAAGGTTAACAACAATAACAGCAAAACGGAACAATTACAACAATATGCTAGCATTGCAACTCTTGCTCTTTGGAGGCCATTATTAAGTAAAATAAGGGTTACTTGAACACAAGCACTGGGATACAGCAACAGTTGATCTTATACATGAGACAACAAGTGACTAACAAGAAGGTAGCACGTACCATGTGGATATGCTGGACAAAGGGATGATTGACATCCTGGATTGGGGAATTTCATCATGCTACTCAGAACAACACACAATTTAAAACTTTTGAGTTATTTCTGGAATTTTCTATTTAATATTTTCAGACCTCAGTTGCCTATGGGTAACCACAACCTCAGATAGCATAACATGAAAAAGGGAAGACTATTGTATACAGTAGAAAGATTAAATCAAGCAATTAACATATCCATCATCTCACCAACTTATTATTTTTTTGTGGTGAGGATGTTTAAAATCTATTCGTTTAGCAATTTTGAAATACATGGTACATTATTATTAACTGTGGTCACCATATAGTACAATAGATCAGTATAACTTATTCTTCAAGTCTAACTGAAACTTTATACCCTTTGATCAAAATCTCCCTTTTCTCCATCCCTCCCCAGCTTCCGGACTCTGGTAACTGCCTTTTTTAGATTGATTCCATATCTTGGCTATTGTGGACAGTGCTGCAATGAACATGGATGTGCAGACATCTCTTCAACATGCTGATTTCATTTCCTTTGTATATATACTAAGAAATGGGATCGTTCTCATTAGTTTTAATCTTTAGAAAAATGTTAAACCCTTAGTCTAATAAGTTATTGAAAGCAGTGTGACATTGTTTAAATGAATAGATACTTGTCCTCTTAAGTATCTTCTAATTCTCCACTCATTTTCTTTAAGGTCTTAAAGAGTCACTAAGTTTTATTGCTGGATAGTAAGATGGAAGTATTTGATAGAATCAGAAGAACAGAGTTGGTTCTAGTTTTGCTAGACTTTTTGGGCACTTCACACAAATCAAGTAATTTCTCTGGATCTCAGTTTCTTCATAAAGATATCTGACAATAGGATTTTCAAAATCCTCATAATCAAATGTGCATAATCAAATTTAGTAGTGTGCTGTTTCAGACATGCTGACTTTCTTCCAGCTTCAAGTCCTTTACAAGTTCTGTTCCCTTTCCCCTTTGTTTGAACTGCTTTTCTCCACAATGTGGTAGCTGTTTTTTTCCTGCTTTACAGATTTCGTCACAAATGTCACCTCTTCAGAGAAGATGCTTTTGATGACGTCTTCTTCCAATCATTCTCTATCCTATTATCTTGTGGTATTTTCTCCATGGAGTTTATCACTGTCTGATAATATCTCATTTACTTATTTAACCTGTTGGTTATCTGTTTCACTAGATATAATGTAAGCTTCATGAAAGTGGGAATCTTGTCTGTTTTATTCATCTTTGTATCCCCAAAACTTAGAACAGTGATGGACACATCATATTACACATAAATGTGTTTAATCATCAATCAATCAATGATGGACCAAACTCTAAATGGGTGAACCTTAAGACTGTGTAATCATCACCTAGGGTCATATTCACATCTCAAAGAGTACATAACAAACATATGTTCCATTGTAAATGTCTAATATACCAAGGAAAGTAAGAAAAAGAGAATTATAATAAGAACAAAGATTTTTTTTTAATTAGCAGACTTTAATATGGCAAGATAATATCTGGGCAGGTACATGCTCAAAGTCTATGAAATTTTTATGGTATGTTGAGTGAATATGTATACTTTCTTCAAATTCTGGAAAACCATAATAAGGGAGTTATTTTTAAAGTAACAGAGGAAAAAGTAACAAAAGAAAATTAAATGTTTTCCATTGTTTCTTTATCCAAGTGAAGATATCAGAATCTCCTTTTCTGCACATAAAATGTAAATATTGTCTCAGTTTTCCAGGGCAATAAGAATTTGGGACTTGGGCTGAACCTTGCTATGACAGATATAATGGGAATACACTTGAAACAGCAGACTTAGAGGACCATGTTTAGGGAACTTTGTATTTGTTGGAAAATTATTTTCAGAACCAAGAATATTCCTAAAGGGTAATACTGGTCTTTACTTTGACATGTATACTCCAATATTCCATTGACTGGAGATGCTGCACACTTTTAAACAACCAGATCTCATGAGAACTCACTCACTTGCACAAGAACAACACCAAGGAGATGTTGCTAAACAGTTCATGAGAAATCTACCCTCCATCATCAAACCACCTCCCACCAGGCCCCATTTCCAACATTGGGAATTACAAGTTGACATGAGATTTGATGAGACACAGATCCAAACCATATCGCTGACTACAGTAAAATTCTCAAAGTTAATCATTGTGACACAGATTGCAAAGACCTCCATCATAACATAGATACAATAGCCTTTAAATGTCTTTTGTTGTAGCCTTCTATAAACTATGTCCTTGAAGAATAATTTTTTTTCACAGTGCTGCCCAACTGTTGGATGCAAAGTTGTTTTCCTTAGAGGCCCCTAAACAAGTAATTTGATTAAGAAATAATCTTTTTCCCCTTTTTTATTTGTACAAATACAACAGGTACAAGTGCAGTTTTGTTACTTGGATAGGTTGTGTAGTGGTGAAGTCTGAGCAGTCAGTGTAACCATCATCCAAATAATATTTTATCTATTATGTGGTTTCACATCCCTCACCCCCTTTCCAGCCTCCCATCATTCCAAGTCTCCAGTGTCTGCTATTGAACATTGTATGTCCACTGTACACATTATTTATCTCCCACTTATAAGTGAGAACATGTGGTATTTGTCTTTCTGGGTCTAATTTGTTTCACTTAAGTTAACAGCCTCCAGTTCCATGTATGTTCTGCAAAAGACATGACCTCATCCTTTCTTAAGCCTGAATATATATACCACATTTTCTTTATCCATTGACCTCTGGATGGACACTTAGGTTGATTCCAAATCTTTGCTATTGATAATAGTGCTGTGATAAATATATGAGTGCAGGTATCTTTTTCATATAATGATTTCTTTTCTTTTGGGTAGATATTCAGTAGTGGGGTTGTTGGATCAAATAGTGGTTCTATTTTTAATTCTTTGAGAAATCTCCATACTGTTTTCCATAGAGGTTGTACTAATTTACATTCCCACCAATAGTATATAAGCATTCTTTTTCTCTGCATCCTTACCAAAATCGACTTTTTAATAATAGCCATTCTGCCTGGTGTAAGATGATATCTCATTGTTTGCATTCTTTATCTGTCATTACTGACTTTCCATTTTGGGTACTGACTTTCCATTAAAGGCTATTTCTATTTGGCTAGTGTGACCCTTTGGTAGTGTCACATTCGCGTTTTTCACAGCTCAGAATTCTTACACTGCTTCCCTCTCATCTGGAAAGACTGACACTTCTAATGTTTGTAATTATTTTCATGCAGATAGGTTTTTTTTTGTTTGTTTCTTTATATTTTTTTTTCTTGACATTCCTCCCCTTCCTAGGGTGTGTGACTATAGAGTATGCTGGATAGGGTCTTAGGCTATGCACTTCTCTAGGCAGGTTTTATATTGGGCTGTGCAGTTTGGCCTAAAGACCAGTAGATGGTGCTTATGGGTAAGAGCCAGCTGTGGCCCTATATGATCCTCACCAAGTTAGTGTCTCCTTTGCACAGGTTCGAGGTTAGTCCTACTTGATGATAACCCACCAAATCTCTCTGGCACTTGCTCGCCAGTCTTCCTGGACCTGAAGTCTTGACCCAGAACCGGCACTGTTACAGTCATCTTTCTGCTGATGAAAGCCATCCTGATGTTAGCTGCCTGCCCTCCTGGATTCCTGCATCTGTCCTGATCACCCTAATGTATTCCTGGCCTGGCTTCTAGACAGGCCAGACTCTGTATAATTAGCTTTTGCTTCAGTTTCCCTCCCTAAACATCAGTTCATGAAAGTAGAGTTCTTACCTTTATCATAGACCACCCAAATGGGTTCTAACACCTGCCTAGCACTTGCCAGTCCTTTGACTGAGAGAGAAGGAGTTGAAATATTGTCCTAAATCTCCTAGTCGGGTTGGAGTTCTGAATAAAGGACTGGTTAGCCAAGACCAAACCACAGGATTAATTATCTCTTGCTAATCCAAGAAAATAGTTGCACCATCTCCATCCATACTGTCCTAGTCCAGTCCACCATTAGCTCTCATCTGAACTTGCTTAAAGTATCTCTAATGAGTCTAGATTTTATTCCTGACAATCCATTGACTGGAAGAGAATGAATAATTAGCCAAGACATGTTATTTCTCCAGGTTTCCCCTGCTCACTACCTGTCTCTCCACTTGTGCAGTCTATGCAATAATTGGCATGAAATTGTTAAAAAGGAACTACCAAGCTCCTACTCTTGCCAGACATGGAGTCAGAAAGTAACACCCAGGGTGTGTCAGGGTGGTAATGTTTCTGTCTAATAAGAATGTTACTCTTTCCCTTTAAGGATTTTTATTGCACAGATAGTAAACGGCCAGAGATTTTATCATCATCATTCTCACCGTCACTAACGTCTTTCCCAGATTCATAAGAACAAGAAAAAATCAGCCCACTTCAGAGTTTATTGAAGAAAACTTCTGCTTCCTCGAAATATTACCGTAAAACCTTGGGATATCATTTTTGTGCCTTCATAAATCAAAGGTCACATTAAGCACATTCTGAAAATAAGAAGTAACATACAGAACAACAAGGGGTATGGAGTAAAGAACTTTCACAAAGCAAGGACAAGAGGAACGAGTTGATCAGAACAGTCGTTTTCTCCCTAGTATCAGTTCTTTAATGAGGTGGCCATGAAATTGTGCCACTCAGCTCTCCAGAGGCAGGAAGCATGATTCATGGATTTGAATTTCGCCAGATGCTAAAACCCAACCCACCACTGTGTCTGTGGCATGGCCACATGTCCCATAGACTTCTTGCAGCCAATGATTATGTTAGGAATACAAAGGCAACCCCATTCCTGGAAGATGTAGGTTAACTGTGACTTAAAAGATTGGATAAGGACACTCCATCAACTCTGTTGAAACTCTTAGAACTATCCTGCAGCCTGAGAGTCTACCTGTTCAAGCCTTCCTTTTATATAAGGGTCAGATCTGCATCATTGTCCAACAGCTCTCCCTGCCTTGCCTGGCTCCCTCCCCCTCCTCTCTAATAAAATTTACCCCAATATCTGTTTCACATCTAATCCTGCATTGGCATCTGCTTCTCAGAGTATTCAAATCAATGTACTTAATAACAGTAAACTGGTAGCTTGTATCAGACCTTCCAGTATGTCATGTTATGTTGTCTGTTCCTTGTTGTGTTTTTTTTTTTATTACTTTTCATTTGTGTGGATACATAGTAGGTGTATATATTTATAGAGTACATGAGATATTTTTATACAGGCATACAATGCAAAATAATCACATCAGGGTAAATGGGGTATCCATTATCTCAAGCATTTATCA
>NW_012106230.1:13386-22218 GCF_000951045.1 Mandrillus leucophaeus
TAGTCTTGCTCTGTCACCCAGGCTGGAGTGCAGTGGTGCAATCTCTGCTCACTGCAACTTCTGCCTCCCAGATTCAAGCAATTTTCCTGCCTCTGCCTCCTGAGTAGCTGGAATTACAGGCGTGCGCCACCATGCCCAGCTAATTTTTGTATTTTTAGTAGAGACAGGGTTTCACCATGTTAGCCGAGCTGATCTTGAACTCCTGACCCCAGGTGATCCACCTGCCTTGGCCTCCCAAAGTGCTGGGATTACAGATGTGAGCCACGGGGCCTGGCCCTATGTACCCCATTTTCTTTATCCATTCATCTGTTGATGAACACTTCACTTGCTTCCAAATCCTGGCTATTGTGAGCAGAGCTGCAGTGAACATGAGAATGCATATATATACTCTTTAATATACTGATTTCCTTATATATATACTCTTTAATATACTGATTTCCTTTCTTTTCAATATATACCTAGCAGTGGGATTGCTGGATTGTATGGTAGCTCTAGTTTTATTTTTCTAAGGACTCTCCATACTGTGCCACAGGGTTGAACTAATTTAAATTCCTGCCAACTGTATACAAGGATTCCCCTTTCTCTGCATCCTTACCAGTATTAATTATTGTCTGTCTTTTGGATAAAAGTCAATGTAACTGAGGTGAGATGATATTTCATTGTAGTTTGATTGGCATTTATCTGATAACCAATGATGTTGAACACCTTTTCATATGCCTGTTTACCATTTGTATGTCTTCTTTTGGGGAACATCTATTCAGGTCTTTTCCCCATTTGTTTTCACTTATACATATTCAACTTTTATTTTAGATTTAGGAGTCTATGTGCAGGTTTATTACCTGGGTATATTGTGTGATGCTGACGTTTGGCAGTATGATTGCTCCCATCGCCCAAGTACTGAGCATAGTACCCAATAATTTTCCAACTCTTGCCCATCTCCCTCTCCCCTTTAGTAGTCCATAGTGTCTATTGTTGTTATCTTTATGCCCATGAGTACCCATTGCTTAGCTGCCATTTTTAAACGAGAACACGTGGTATTTGGTGTTCTGTGCCTGCATTAATTCCCTTAGGATAATAATCTCCAGCTGCATCCATGTTGTTACAAAGGATATGATTTCATTCTTTTTTATGGTTGCACAGTATTCCATGGTGTAAAAGTACTACATTTTCTTTAACCAATCCACAGATGATGGGCACGTAGGTTGATTTCATGTCTTTGCTATTCTAAGTAGTGCATACTGGTGTGTGTGTTTTTTGGTAAAATGATTTATTTTTTCCTGCATATGTCCAGTTTTGGGATTGCTGAGTCAAATGATAGTTCTTTCTTTTTTCAACTTTTACTTTGGTCATTTTATTTTTATTTATTTATTTTATTTCCATAGTTTATTGAGGAATAGGTGGTGTTTGGTTACATGAGTAAATTCTTTAGCAGTGATTTGTGAGATTTTGTTGCACCCATCACTTGAGCAGTATACACTAAACCCAATTTCTACTCTTTTATCCCTCAGCCCCTTCCCACCCTTTCTCCCTGAGTCCCCGAAGTCCACTGTGTCATTCTTATGCCTTTACATCCTCATAGCTTAGCTCCCACTTATGAGTGAGAGCATATGATGTTTGGTTTTCCATTCCTGAGTTACTTCACTTTGAATAATAGTCTCCAGTCTCATCCAGGTCACTGTGAATGCCATTAATTCATTCCTTTTAATGGTTGAGTAGTATTCCATCACATATATATACACACATATATCTCACAGTTTCTTTATCCACTTGTTGATTGATGAGCATTTGGGTTGGTTCCACATTTTTGCGATTGTGAATTGTGCTGCTATAGACATGCGTGTGCAAGTATCTTTTTCGTATAATGACTTTTTTTTCTCTGGGTAGATACCCAGTAGTGGAAATGCTGAATCAAATGGTAGTTCTACTTTTAATTCTTTAAGGAATCTCCACACTGTTTTTCATAGTGGTTGCACTAGCTTACATTCACACCAGCAGTGTAGAAGTGTTCCCTGTTGGCATCTATGCCAACATCTATTTTTTTTATTATGACCATTCTTGCAGGAGTAAGGTGGTATCACATTGTGGTTTTGATTTGCATTTCCCTGATCATTAGTGATGTTGAGCATTTTTTCATATGTTTATTGGCCCTTTGTATATTTTCTTTCGAGAATTGTCTATTCATGTCCTTAGTCCACTTTTTGGTGGGATTGTTTTTTTTTTTCCTTGCTAATTTGTTTGAGTTTGTTGTAGATTCTGGATATTAGTCCTTTGTCAGAGGTATAGATTGTGAAGATTTTCTCCCACTCTGTGGGTTGTCTGTTTACTCTTCTGACTGTTCCTTTTGCCAGGCAAAAACTCTTTAGTTTAATTAGGTCCCAGCTCTTTATTTTGTTTTTGTTGCATTTGCTTTTGGGCTCTCGGTCAAAAAATCCTTGCCTAAGCCAATGTCTAAGAAGGTTTTCCAAAGTTATTTTCTAGAATTTTAATAGTTTCAGGTCTTAGATTTAAGTCCTTAATCCATCTTGAGCTGATTTTTGAATAAGGTGAGAGATGAGGATCCAATTTCATTCTCCTACATGTGGCTTGCCAATTATCCCAGCACCGTTTGTTGAATTGGATGTCCTTTCCCCACTTTATGTTTTTGTTTCTTTTGTCAAAGATCAGTTGACTGTAAGAATTTGGATGTATTTGTCGGTTCTCTATTCTCTTCCATTGTTCTATGTGCCTATTTTTATGCCAGTATCATGCTGTTTTGGTGACTATGGCCTTGTAGTATAGTTTGAAATAAGGTAATGTGATGCTTCCAGATTTGCTCTTTTTGCTTAGTCTTGCTTTGGTTATGTGGGCTCTTTTTTGGCTCCATATGAATTTTAGAATTTTTTTTTAATTCTGTGAAGAATAATGGTGGTATGTTAATGGGAATTGCATTGATTTGTAGATTGCTTTTGGCAGTATGGTCATTTTCACAATATTGATTCTACCTATCCATGAGCATGGGATGTGTTTCCATTTGTTTGTGTCGTCTATCATTTCCTTCAGCAGTGATTTGTAGTTTTCCTTGTAGAGATCTTTCACCTCCTTGGTTAGGTATATTCTTAAGTATTTTATTTATTTTTTTATGCAGCTGTTGTAAAGGGGGTTGAGTTCTTGATTTGATTCTCCACTTGGTCGCTGTTGGTGTGTAGAAGAGCTACTGATTTGTGTACATTAATTTTGTATCCTGAAACTTTGCTGAATTCGTTCATCAGTTCTAGGAGCTTTCTGGAGGAGTCTTTTGGGTTTTCTAGGTAAAGAATCATACCATCAGCAAACAGCAACTTGACTTCCTCTTTACCAATTTGGATGCCCTTTATTTCTTCCTTTTGTCTGATTGCTCTGGCTGGGACTTCCACTACTATGTTGAAGAGGAGTGGTGAGAGTGGGCATCCTTGTCTTGTTCCAGTTCTCAGAGGAAATGCTTTCAACTTTTCTCCATTCAGTATTATGTTGGTTGTGGGTTTGTCATAGACGGCTTTTATCACATTGAGATATGTCTTGTGTATATGTGCCGATTTTGCTGAGAGTTTTAATCATAAAGGGATGCTGGATTTGTTGATTGCTTTTTCTGCAACTATTGAGATGATCATATGATTTTTGGCTTTGATTTTATTTATGTGGTGTATCACATTTATTGACTTATATATGTTAAACCATCCCTGAATCCCTGATATGAAACCCACTTGATCATGGTGGATTATCTTTTTGATATATTTTTTTAATTCAATTAGCTCGTATTTTGTTAAGGATTTTAGCATCTATGCTCATCAGGGTTATTGGTCTGTAGTTTTGGTTTTTTGTTTTGTTTTGGTTTTGGTTATGTCCTTTCCTGGTTTTTGTAATAGGGTGATACTGGCTTCATACAATGATTTAGGGAGGGTTCTCCCTTTCTTTATCCTGTGGAATAGTGTCAATATGATTGATACCAACTCTTCTTTGAATGTCTGGTAGAATTCTTCTGTGAATCCATCTGTTCCTGGACTTTGATTTTTGTTGGTAAGTTTTTAATTGCCATTTCAATCTTGCTGCTTGTTATCAGTCTGCTCAGAATATCTAATTCTTCTTCATTTAGGCTAGGAGGGTTGCATCTTTCCAGGAACTTAACCATCTCCTCTACATTTTCTAGTTCATGTGCATAAAGGTGTTCATAATAGTCTTGAATGATCTCTTGTATTTCTGTAGTGTTACTTGTAATATCCCCTGTTTCGTTTCTCTCTTCTTTTCTTCATTAATCTTGCTAGTGGTCTATCAGTTGTATTTATCTTTTAAAAAAAATAGCTTTTTGTTTCATTTGTCTTTTGTAATTTTTTAAATTCAATTTCATTTAGTTCTGCTCTGATTTTTGTTATTTCCTTTCTTCTCCTTGCTTTGGTTTGGTTTGGTTTGTTCTTCTCTAGTTCCTTGAGGGTGTGACCCTATATTGTCTGTTTGTGCTCTTTCAGACTTTTGATATAGGTGTTTAGGGCTATAAACTTTCCTCTTAGCACTGCCTTTGCTGTACCCCAGAGGTTTTGATAGGTTGTATCACTACTGTCATTCAGCTTGAAAATTTTTTTAATTTCCATCTTGATTTCATTTTTGACCCAGTCATCATTCAGGAGGTTATTTAATTTCCATGTATTTGCATGGTTTTGAAGGCTCCTTTTGGATTTGATTTCCAGTTTTTCTCTACTGTGGTCTGAGAGAGTGCTTGATATAATTTTAGTTTTTTGAATTTATTGAGACTTGGTTTGTGACCTATTATATGGTCTATCTTGGAGAAAGTTCCATGCACTGTTGAATACAATGCATATTCTACAGTTGCTTGATAGAATGTTCTGTAAGTATTCGTTAAATCGATTTGTTGGTGTTCTTTGTGCTTCTTGTATTGGGATGTCTAGTTCTCTGACAAGGCTGGGGAAGTTTTCCTCAATTTTTCCCCCAAATATATTTTCCAAACTTTTAGATTTCTCTTCTTCCTCAGGGACACCGATTATTCTTAGGTTTGTTTGTTTAACATAATCTCAGACTTCTTGGAGGCTTTGTTCATATTTTTATTCTTTCTTCTTTGTCTTTGTTGGATTGAGTTAATGCAAAAACTTTGTCTTTGAAGTCTGAAGTTCTTTCTTCTGCTTGTTCAATGCTATTGCTCAGACTTTCCAGAACATTTTGCATTTCTATAAGTGTGCCCATTGCTTTCTGAAGTTTTGATTTTTTATTTATGCTATTTCACTGAATATTTTTCCCTTTACTTCTTATATCAATTTTTAAAATGTCCTTACATTGTGCTTTGCCTTTCTCTGGTGCCTCCCTGATTATCTTAATAACTAACCTTCTGAATTCTTTTTCAGGTAAATCAGGGATTTCTTCTCGGTTTGGATCCATTGCTAGGGAGCTAGTGTGGTGTTTTGAGGGTGTTAAAGAACCTTGTTTTGTCATATTACCAGAGTTGGTTTTCTAGTTCCTTCTCATTTGGGTAGGTTCTGTCAGAGGGAAGGTCTAACGCTCAAGGCTGTTGTTCAGATTCTTTTGTCCCATGGGGTGTTTCCTTGATGTAGCACTCTCCTCCTTTTCCTAGGGCTGTGGCTTCCTGAGAGCCAAGCTGTAGTGATTGTTATCTCTCTTCTGGATCTAGCCACGCAGCAAATCTACCAGGCTCTGGGCTGGTACTGTGGGTTGTCTTTAGAGTCCTGTGATGTAAACTGTCTGCGGGTCTCTCAACACTTGCTCCAGTGGAGGTGGCAAGGGGGTGAAGTGGACTCTGTGAAGGTTCTTAGTTTTGGTTGATGAGTGCACTATTTTTGTGCCAGTTGGCTTCCTGCCAGGAGGTGGCACTTTCAAGAGAGCATCAGCTATAGTTGTATGGGGGAGGAACAGGCAGTGGGCAGGGCCCTAGAACTCCCTAGAACATTTTTCTTCAGTTACCAGGGTATGTAGGGAAGAACCATTAGGTGGGGACAGGGTTAGCCATGTCTGAGCTCAGACTCTAGTTGGATGGGTCTTGCTGTGGCTGCTGTGGGAGATAGGAGAAAGTTTCCCAGGTCAATGGAGTTATGTTCCTAGGAGGATTATGGCTGCCTCTACTGTATCATGCAGGTTCTCAGGGAAGCTTCTCAGGTTCTACAGCTTCCAATGAGACCAACACAGAAGGCAGATGCTGGGGAAAGCCAGCAGTCACAGACTTCACCCAGCTCCCATGCAACCCAAATGGCCTGTGTCACTCCCACCGTGCCTCTGCCAACAGCACTGGGTCTGTCTCCAGGCAGTGGATGAGCAGGGCTGAGAACTTGCCCCAGGCCGCCCGCCTCCCAGCTGTAAAAGCAAATATGGTTTTCCTTCTTTTCCAGCCTGTGGAGTCTGCACACTGGATTCACGCCCTCCCCAAAGTTCTGGCCAGGAGACTTCTCTATGGGTTCAAATTGTTACAAAGTTCAATTGGAGGTTTCTTCCTCCCTATGACATTTTCCCAGTGCCTCTGGCAGACCTCCTCAAAGACCCCTGTGAGGCAAGCCAGAAATGGCTTGCTAGGGGACCCAGCGAGACCACAGGGATTTTCTTGCTGTTTCCTCTACCCCTGTATTTTACATGGCTCTCTAAATTGACTCAGTTCCCGGTAAGGTCAGAATCTTCTCCCATAATCTAGACCTTCAGGTTCCCCAGTGGGGTGTGTGTTTGGGGACAGATGATCTTCCTTTCCCACTTCCACAGTTTGGGCACTGACAGTATTTGGGTGTGTCTCCTAGGTCCTGCAGGAGCAATCCACTTCCTTCGGAGGATCTGTGGGTTCTCTTGGCTTTCCTAGTGTATTCCTGCAGCCGTTCTGGAGCAAAAGTTCACAATGCGAGACTCCACATGCTGTTCTGTCTGTCTGAGTGGGAGCTGCAATCTAGTCTTGCCTCCCATCTGCCATGATCTCCAAATTATAGTTTGCCCATTTTTCACTCAGACTATTAGATTTTTTGCTATTGTGTTGTTTGAGTTCATTATATATTCTGATGATTAATCCTTTGTCAGAGGGGTGATTGGCAAATATTTTCTCCCCTTTGTGGGTTCTCCCTTCTGTGGGTTCTCTTTTCACTTTGTAGATTGTTTCCTTTGCTGTGCAGAAGCTTTTTAACTTGATGTTGTCCCATTTGCCCATTTTTGCTTTGGTTGTGTGTGAGAGTATTACTTAAGACATCTTTGCCCAGACCAATGTCCTGGAGAGTTTTTTCAATATTTTCTTATAGTAGTTTTATAGTTTGAAGTCTTATATTTAAGCCTTTAATCCATTTTGATTTATTGTTTGTATATGTGAGAGATAGGGGTTTACTTTCATTCTTCTGCATATTCAGTTTTCCCACCATCATTTGTTGAAGAAACCTGTCCTTTCCCCAATGTATATTCTTGGCACCTTTGTTGCAAATGAGTTCACTGTAGATGTATGTATTGAGTTCTAGGTTCTCTATTCTGTTCCATTGGTCTATGTGTTTTCATGCCAGTACCATGCTGTTTTGTTAACTACAACTCTGTAGTATAATTTGAAGTCAGGTAATGTGATGATTCTAGTTTTGTTCTTTTTGCTTAGATGGCTTTGGCTATTATAGGTGTTTTGTGGTACCATAGAAATTTTAGGATTATTTTGTCTGTTTTTAATTAGGCATAAGATAGCTCTTCAGCAAATTATGTACAGCCCTCACTAAGGTGTGAATTCAGTATCTTCTAGTTAGACCCTTTTTCTCAGTAAAATTATTTCATAAAGAACCTCTTTGATGATCTAGCAAGATGGCCACATACAAACAGCTACAGTCTACAGCTTCCAATGAGACCAACACAGAAGGCAGATGATTTCTGCATTTCCAACAGAGGTACCCAGATCATCTTGTTGGGACTGGTTAGATAGTGGGTGCATCCCACGAAGGGTGAGCAGAAGCAGGGTGTGGTGTCGCCTCAACTAGGAAGTGCAAAGAGCCAGGAAACTCCCTCCCCTAGCCAAGGGAAGCTATGATGGACTTTGTCATGAGGGATGGTGCTATATGCCCAGATACTACACTTTTTCTACAGCTTTTGCAACCCACAGACCAGGAGATTCCCTCAGGCACCTACATCACCAGGGCCCTGGATTTCAAGCACAAAACTGGGCAGCCATTGGAGCAGATACTGAGCTAGCTAAAATAGTTTATTGTTTTGTTTTGTTTCATTTTCATACCCCAGTGGTTCCTGGAACACTAGACATACAGAACCATTCACTACCCCTGGACAGGTGACTGAAGCCAGGTAGCCAAGTGATGTTGGCTCAGTGGGTCCCACACCCACAACATCCAGCAAGCTCAGATCCACTGGCTGGAAATTCTTGCTGCCAGCACAGCAGTCTGAAGTCAACCTGAGATGCTGAAGCTTACTGAATCTTGAGTAGGCAGTTATTCCTGCACAGTGCAAACAAAGCCACTAGGAAGTTCAAACTGGGCAAAGCCCATCCACAGCACAGCAAAGCATCTGTTGCCAGACTGCCTCTCTAAATTCCTCCCCTCTGGGCAGGGCATCCCTGAAAGAAAGGCAGCAGCCCCAGTCAGGGGCTTATAGATAAAACTTCCATATCCCTGGGACAGAGCCCTGGGGAAAAGGGCAGCTGTGGTTGTAGCATCAGCAGATTTAAACACTCTTGCCTGCCAGCTCTGAAGAGAGCAGCAGATCTCCGAGCACAGTGCTCAAACTCTGCCAAGGGACGGATTGCCTCCTCAGGTGGGTGCCTGACCCCCATGCCTCGTGACTGAGAGATGACTTCCAGCAGAGGTTGACAGACATCTCATACAGGAGAGCTTCAGCTGGCATCTGGCC
>NW_012106230.1:23853-25008 GCF_000951045.1 Mandrillus leucophaeus
AGAATGAGTTCATGTCCTTTGCAGGGACATGGATGAACCTGGACACCATCATTCTCAGCAAACTAACACAGGAACAGAAAACCAAATATTACATGTTCTCTCTCATAGGTGGAAGTTAAACAATGAAAACACATGGACACAGGGAGGGGAACATCATACACCAGGGCCTGTCGGGGAGTGCAGGGCTAGGAGAGGGATAGCATTAGGAGAAATACCTAATGTAGATGACAGGTTGATAGGTGCAGAAAAACACAATGGCACATGTATGCCTATGTAATAAACCTGCATGTTCTGCACATGTATCCCAGAACTTAAACTATAATAAAAAAGAGAGAGAATTGACAAAAAAAAGAACCTCTTCAATCATACACATAAAAATGTGTACACAAACACATGTAAGCCCCCACTATATGTATGTGTGTGTATGTATATGTATATATACACACACAGATAATCTACTTGTAAATGAGATATATAGAGATACAGATATCTAAAGAGGAGAAATGAGAGAAATAGCTAAGAATCTCAGCCTTACACATGGTACAAAGATGTGAACAGAGAATTTTATGGAATGCTGACTTAACAAACCTAATTTATGCCTGGGTGTACTACAGAGTTCACTTACAATAACGTAATTGTCTTTTAAATTTGCCCCATACTTTGTGTTAATGTGCCTATGTGCCATGTAGGTATGGAATACATAAGTGAACATGCCTGTGATTGTCCTAGTAAAGTACTAACTTTATTATCCCTCCTGGATAGTGATTTCTTAGAATAGAGACAGGGATTTGTGCTATAGAAAAGCTTTACAGAGTGCCAAATTCAAAATAGTAGGGTGAACAAACAAATTCCGCTTCAAACCTGAGTTTTTATAAAGTAGTATCTCTCTAAGGGCTGTCAACTGACTCCCTGCATCAGCATCACTGGCAGCATTTGGAGGAATTGCTAACCCAAGGTCCCATATCCAATACAAACATAATTTATGCCTGGGTGTATTACAGGGTTCACTTACAATAATATAATTGTCTTTTAAATTACAATTCCCCCAATTCCATTTGAAGGAATTGCTACCCCAAGGTTCCCTACCCAATACCACCCACTCAGATCTTCTGCAAACAGCATAAAAATATCCATTTAAAGGGCCGGGCGCGGTGG
>NW_012106230.1:25294-67485 GCF_000951045.1 Mandrillus leucophaeus
TGTCATGGCCTGTGGGGTATATATATATATATCCATTTAAAACAAACATTCAGTGATTCTATGTGTTATGTAATAATATTGTGTTTCTACATAACAATCCAAAGTTTATATGTCAAACATTTGCAAATCAAATCTTCTTTTTACGTTGACCCACATTAAGATACCAGAGCTTATTTATCTTCATTTTTACTGATCTTTCTGAATCACTGTTAATCATCCTTAGGTTTCAGCTGTTGAGGTCACATCCCCAGTGACCCACCCCTCATGAAGCTTTTCTCTGTGAAGTCCTTGTTTTGTTTTTTGCTTGTCTAAACTAGGACATGAAAGTCCCTGAGATGATGGCATTTACAGGAATTCCACAAGGAGGCTGTCTGCATTGATAATTGTGAACCCCACTCACATTTTTTGAGTTTTCAAATTTCTTTTTTTAAATTTGGTTTCTTAAAATATCAGCTTTCTTGAAGGAAAGTATGCCAGTAGCCTCAACTCCTTTTGCTCAAATTCCCTTTGAGATTAATTAAATACAGTCTGTATATCGAGGTGGAGGGGAGTAGAATTATCGCAACAGCAAATTACTCGTTTCATGAAGTACTTGGTCCATTACTACAGTATTTCCTGATAGTTACTTTGTAAAATATGGAACATTAGAACAACATTTTTGGTGATTGAATATCTGAGTTTCCTTCATCTACTTCTCCAAGTATTTTCCCCCAGAGAGATGATGATGGGAATGTGGGTATTTGTGAGATTGGGGACAATGGCTCTGACAACATACTCATGCTCTTACAGATGGCCAGTGGTTGAATCAGGATGCCAACCCAGGCCAAGGCCAACCAAAGCCTTATCACTTTCTATTTTGCTGTGGTCTGCTATTTTACATGCATGTGTGTGTGTAAATACATGTGATTATTTGTGCATATGTAAGTGTATAGCATGAAAGATGGAGATACTTCTGGACAGATGGACTACTTGATGGAGAAAAACTGAAGAGACTTCCTTGGTGTGATATATTTTATCCCATTTTAATACATACACCCCAAAAAATCTTTGTATGTTGAAATCCTAACCTCTGATACCTGGGAACGTGACTGTATTTGGAGACAATACATTTTAACTTAATTACTTAAAGAAGTAATTAAGTTAAAACAAGGTCATTAGGGTGAACCCTAATCCAATATGACTGGTGTCCTTCTAAGAGGGACAGAGACATGTACAGAAGGAAGACCATGTCAAGACACAGGGAAAAGGCAGCCATTGGCAAACCAAAGAGAAAAATCACAAAAGAAAGCAGCTCTGACAACACCTTGATCTCAGACTTCTAGCCTCCAGAATCGTAAAACAATAAATTTCTGTCACCTAAGCCACCCAGTCTGTGGTACTTTTATGGCAGCTCCAGCAAAGTAATACACATATCTACCAGACAAAAACTTGCTGTACCACTCTCTCACTCTCCAATGCAGCTTAGAGAAGAAAAATATTTTCATCACATAGTATTCAGAGTCATTAAATATGTCATATTCTTCACATATACATGCATTGTAACAGCATTCTCCCTGCTCAGCCACCTGAAAATAACTTCTGAAATCATGCTACACAATTTCCTGTCCCATAATCAATTCTTTAGACTCTTACTTGAAGTCAGGAAGTAGCAGACTAAGATTTTAACATCATTATTGCCATGTAATTCCATGTTTTACTTATAGAGGTACAAGTCTATAGGAGAAATTATTGAAGAAAGTACAAGGAGCCCTACATATTTTCTCAGTCATAAGTCCTCTACGTTACCCCTTCAGTTGTACCTAATTTCATAGCACGAGTTGTAGGACCATTCACTTGTTCCCTTATTCCCCCAAGCAAGAACCCACATAGACAACTTGCTTCTGAAGAGAATTTTTATACATACAGAAGCTAATCTGTATTATTCAAAATGGATAGTTAGTAAGGAAGAATTGTTGGTGTTTCGTTAGAACTGATCAAGGAGAAGAATGCTCTCATTCTAAATTAGATTACTATTCTTAATCCGTTTAACTGAAGTATCACTACGACAGTAAAGAAAATGTATCAGTGTACCACAGATGGATGAGAAAAAGACTTACAAATTTACAGTCCAGACATCTACAATTATATGCTCACCTACCAACCTCCCCATCTTTATCTTGAGTTGAAAGATTCACTTCCAGGATGGTCTCGATCTCCTGACCTTGTGATCCGGCCACTGCACTCCAGCCTGGGTGACAGTGTGAGACTCCGTCTCAAAAAAAAAAAAAAAAAAAAAAAGAAAGAAAGATTCACTTCTATAGACTTTCAGATATGAATCTTGAGTTATTTATACAATCATTTACTAAATAGTTTTGAGTATCTTCTATATGTCTGTTCCAATGGTTCTTAACTGGGGGCACTTTTGACTGCCAGGGGCCCATTTGGCAACATCTGGAGATATTTTTGATTAATATAACCAGAATGTGGTTACAATGCATGTATGTGTCATCTCGCGGGCAGAAAACAGGATGTTGTGAAACAAATATCCAGCCTAAAAGGTCAGCAGTGCCCAGGCTGGGAAATCCTAGTCTAGCCTTTTGTTACTCGTATTATGTGCATACAAGTTGAGAAAAGATTTGGTCATTGCCCTCACTGCGCTTATACACGAATAGGAGAGATAGAAGTTAATCAAATAGTAAACAAATAAAGTAAAATTGTAATGGTTGCAATGAAGGAGGAGTCAATGACATTCCAAAAGGAAAATTCCAAAAGATGCATTTGACCCTGACATAACCAAGGTCAAAAAATCTTCCCTGAGGAAGTTGTCATAAAACTGGGGCAAAGGATAATTAGAAGCTGATTAAGTAAAAATAACAGTCAACAGCCTGTGCAAAGGCCTGGTGGTGAGAGGAAGCATGGTGAAAAGAAGGGACTGAATGAAGGATGGAGTCACTGGAGAAAAGAGTCAGGAGACTAGAAGTTAGCAGAGATTAAACCTTATATTGGTTTTGTAATCCATATTATGGTTCATCCTTATATTATAATATATGCCAGATTTCACTTTCACTGAAAAGCCGTTGAGGTTTTTTAGTACCCCAAAAGCTACTGACATTAAAAAAAAATTGTTTAAAGAATATAGAGTCATGTCAGAAAGACTCAGCCAACTTGAAGAGGTTCCCACTAGTCAAAAATGGAGTAACATGATCATGATAACTACAATGGACAGGGAGGAAGTTCTAACTATTTTTAAGACAGAGCATGTGGAAGGATTTCTGGAATGGCTGGCAAAGTTCTTTTTCCTTGATCTGAGCGGTGATTACAAGGGGGTTTGGCTGGTAATATTTCACAAAGCTATACAGTTGTTTTGTGTGGTCTTTCTTCTGTGTTTTGTTTCATTTCACAATAAAAAGCTATAAAAAATTTTTAAAAAGCAACTGAGGGTAATGTGGCTAGATGAAGTTTGATGTAGAGGAAAAAATATACCTCATGATCAGGCAAACTTCATCTCAGCTACTTGCTACATCTATTCTTGGACAACAGGAATAACAATAACTTTGTAGACTTATTACCAGGATTAAATGATATAGTGTTTACATGTGATACCAATAATATCTCTTTCTTAGTGTTGTTGTGCAAATGAAATTACTTAATATGTGCAAAGTGTGTGAAATTTAGTAAGTGCAATATTAGACTTAGCTTTTATGATTATTATTATACCGCTTGGCACATAGCAAATAGTTAACACATTTTGCTTCCTACCCCTCCCATTCCCTCTTTCCTCCATTTATTGGCACCAAACATACCTCAGGAGTCTCTGAACCTCTCAGATATTCCAGCCCTGATTTGCTGTTGGGATCTGACCATCCTCCCCACAGACACACACACACACGCCAAAGAGCTACCTCAGTCACAGTCACTCTAAACCTCTTCAGAATTGCCTGTGAATAAGTGGGCACTTGAATACACATGTTCACACACAAACATGTAAATATATGTTATAAAAGTATAAATATTTTTACACATGACCAACCAACATTTTTTCAAAGGAATTAAACTAGTTTGCTAAGATCCATGGGAATGTCTCTGCTCAAAGAAAATTAACAAAGAAGGATGTCATGGAAAAGGTGAAACATGTGATAAGTGTGAATTGAGGCACAATTAATAACATAACACTGTGCTAGGCCCCATAGCAGAAAGATAAAAATCAAATAAAGTCTCAGTTCTCTGGGGCAATAATAATTTGGGAATTAGGCTGAACCTAGGTACAACAGACGTGGTAGGAATAGACCTGAAACAGAAGGCTCAACTGACCTTGATTAGGGAACTTGGTGTTTTTCAGGAAATTATTTTGGGTACTGAGAGTGTTACTAAGTGGTTGAATACTAGTCTTTACTTTGACAAGCATACTCTAGACCCTCCATGCGACAGGGGATCCTAAGTGGAGAGACAGTTTTAGTTTGGCTTAATTATCTGGTAACAGGAGAGGAGGTCAACAATCACTAAGCTACCTTCTTCTGGGAGATGGAACTTATGAGACAAGACCCTAGATTACAAAGCAATTGACTTGCTCCGTGGCTTCTGTCTGGGAAGTTACATAAGGCTCAGTCCCACTGGGAAGCCTCTCCAGGCTCATGACCCTCCCTTCTTGATCTACCAGAGCAGTCAGACATCACCGCTAGGTCCTCTCTTTTACAAATATCTCAGAGGAGGCTGGCTCAGTGTCTCTCTCTCCCTTTCCAAGTTTAAGGTAAGAGAATGTCTTGCCTTCTTCCAGATTTGCAGTGTTCCAGCACCAACTGTCATTGAGCTAGAAAAGTAAAATAGTGGCTTTACAAATAAAGACTCCAATATTTCAGAACTAGTTCAGCCTATAACTTACAGTGTTTTCTCTGAAATTCACTGGGAAGCCCAATTTTTCTGGTTAGAATGATAATAACTAATCTCGGTCAAAGAAATGTTGAGGGATTGAATAAATATAAATTTCTATAAGGTTTAAGGGTTAATAAAAACCTTTTATTCATATGGTACCTCATTTAATCTTCTGCTGTAAAGCAGATATTATTATCATACCCTTAAAAGATACAACAAAAGCAGGGAAGAATTAACATTTATTATGCAACTAAATAGGTTTCATACATTAAACTAAGTGTTCTGTAAATCACAGAACACTTTTTGTGATTTCATCGCAACTCCATTATGTAAGTATTATTATTTGCATCTTTTAAACATGAGGAAACAGAAATTAATGTGAGACGATCTTCCAGGGGATTATGCTATTAATAGTACACTGAGAATCTAGCTCAGGTTTGTTGAATGACAAATCCACTAAACCCCTTTTTTACACAATACTTACTAGACATTTGTAGAGCTGTTCTAGTCTAGAGTATCCAGATTTCCAGAACGAACAAAAATAATGTATCTCAGGTCATTCTTGCCAACTTGAGGAAGGCTATCTGGAGAGGTAAGAAGGAAGGTGGGAGAATGATGTGAAGTTTGACCTGAATACACTGAAATCTGGGGGGAGGTTTCTGGGGATGATGAAGTGTTCTTATCTTGCGTCTGTCCTATGCAACATATTTAGTGACAACTTGGAAAGGCAAGTTGATGGATGTGTTGATACAATTTTCACTGTCTTGGAACCATGAACTCCACTATTTTATCTGTCTAGATCTATTTAATGTAACCATTCCTGTGATCTGTCACAAGCTGCACAATTTTTTAAAAGATATTTTAAATGAGAACATTTCCAGAGCTTAAATTGTGAGACACATCAAACCCATGTCATATGAGAAATAGCAAAAGGAAATTAGGAAGAAAAAAAAAAACCAGGGCTACAGGATAACAGCACTTTAGCATCTGGTGTTTTGAGTAGAAATGGCCATATTGGGCCAGGTGTGGTGGCTCACGCCTATAATCCCACCACTTTGGGAGGCTGAGGCGGGTGGATCACCTGAGGTCAGGAGTTGAAGACCAGCCTGGCCAACACGGTGAAAGCCCGTCTCTACTGAAAATACAAAAAAATTAGCTGGGCCTGGTGACAGGCACCTATAATCCCAGCTACTTCAAAGGCTGAAGCAGGAAAATCGCTTGAACTCAGGAGGCAGAGGTTGCAGTGAGCCGAGATTGTGCCATTGAACTGCAGCCTGGGCAACAAGAGTGAAATTCCATCAAGAAAAGAAGAAAGAAAGAGAGAAAAGAAAGAAAGAGAGAAAAGAAAGAGAGAGAAAGAGAAAGAAAGAAAGAAAGAAGGAAAAAAAGAAAGAAAGAGAAAGAAAAAAAAAAAAGAGAGAGAGAAGAGAGAGAGAAAGAAAGAGTCATATTGTGTAGAACAAAAGGAACATTTAGAAGGTGCACAGAGGCAGGTTTCAGTTTGTTACAGAAATGACTTTCAGAGAATCCAGTCTTTCCACAGCAGAGCAAGCAAACCAGGAGATAATGGGATTCCCTGGGCATTGAATGTGACCCAATGTCTACACACTGTATTGGAAATTCAAGTATCTAATAGGGGATCAAACTGGCCATTTTCGAGGTCCCTTCTTGCACTTAGAATTTATGACTTATAATAGCTCTGATGTAAATATTTTAAATATTTTATTATAGGTGGAGTATTGAGATTATAAATATTATAGAGAGCAGTATTCAGATGATAACTATATGACATGATGGATATGCTGATTAGCCTGATTTGATCCTTCCACAATGTGTGTATGTATCAAAGCATCACATTGTACAATTATTATTGTCAATTGAAAACAAAATATAACTTTTTGAAAAGATGATATGAGTGTAATAGACTACAATAAAATTCTCAGAAGTTATCATTGTGACACAGATTTCAAAGTGTCTCTCTATAATAATATAGACGGTAGACTAGCCTTAGATGTATGCCTGTTGTAGACTTCCATATGCTATGTTCTTGAATGACAGAATTTTTCCCACAGCGCAGCCCAAATCTTAGATATGAAGTTGTTTTATATAAGGGCTCCTAAACAAGTGATTTGATTATGAATAATCTTAAATCTTTCACTGCACTGCAAAGTGAAAGTAGAAAATGACGAAAATGTATAAATAACATTTTCAAGCTGTATTATCCATTCAACATATAATTATTGAGTGTCTAATATTTGTACAACATTAGGCTTGCTTATATGGGATGATCAAAATGTAAATAAAGCAAAATAGCTGCCCTTGAATTTATAAATAATAATGATGATTATCTTTTATTAGGTTGCCATTACTATGGATAGTTCATTGTGATATCTTACATTACCATTGCATTTAAACTTACAGCAATTCTTTTGTCTAAGTATAATTACTATTCCCATTTTTCAAATACAGAAATGGGGGCTCAGAGAAATTACATATTACCTAACATCATGAAGCCAGGAGCTAGAATTATTCAAGCCACGTCACTTCCCTTTACTGCTGATTTCACATTGATACACTGCCCCTTCTCCACATGATATAGTATAATGTGCAATACGCTAAGTGGCGTTAGAACCATTCAAAGTATTATTGCAGTTCAGCTCAGGAAAAGAGACCAACTGAAATAGATACCGCTTGTTAGCTGTTGGAAAAACAGCAGAGAGCCATTTCTGCCCTAGGTGCTCTTATTATTTGTAGCTGCCTACTCATATTTTTCCCCCACGCTTGTGACATTGAGGTAGGTTTGTGTGAATAATTTTTACTGTAAGTGGTGCTTCTGGGTAGAGATTTCTCTTCAAATCTCATATTCAATAACAGGAAATATTAAAATTTGGCACGTTGAAACAAGGTCACACATTACGTCTTTTCCACCTTATTTAATATGAGTTGGTCTGGGAAAAGAAGTGGAATGAATGCCCTTTGCAAATTATGTCTGTTTATTAAAAAGGTTTTGTGGAAATATATGGCTTCTCCCAGATTTCACATTAGCTTCTGAGAAATATGAAAAATAGACAGGCTTAGACTTTCATAATCATGCCCAAATTCACAGGAAGGCTTCCTAGATTTCCAACAGCTTGGGATCACATGTTTTCTCATACCTCCACCCGAGCCAGGAAGAAACATATGATAAAACACCTTGTTTCCTTCAAGCCTCATACTTCTCCTGATCAGATAAGGATAGAAAAACCAATAGTAGAGTGGGCTTTGTTTTCCAAGGTATATCCCTCACACTGTCATACTCAGGCCTCTGTTAGCCCTTTGCTCCATGGGTAATTTTTTTCTTTCTTCATTTCCCATCATATCACTAGTTTTGAGAGTTACATTGACATATCACTTATTCAATACCCCAGGAGACACTGAGTGTAAATATTAGTTGGTGCAAAAGTAATTGCAATTTTTGCCGTCAAAAGTAATGGCAAAACTGCAATTACTTTTGCACCAACCTCATAAATATATGAATGAATAAATGGCTTATCTCCCTACCTTAATGATTTCTAGTCCCAAGAATTCCTTGACACTTTCTTGTGAATTTGCTGAAAGAATTGAATTTTCATTCCACTCCTTCTGAAAATAGCTCCTGCATTCCACCCACTTCCTCTGCCATTTTTCTTCAATAGTATCTTACATAGTTTGGCCCAACTCTTGGCAGGTAGAAATTGAGGTGTAGATATTAATGAGGAGAAACTTGGTAAAAGTGGAGAAAAGATAAAGAACTAGTCTTGATCCTTCCAGTTTCTAACTCCAGTCCTGATTACATTAGATTCATGGCTCAGAGTGTAATTTAATTTATCTTCAGTCTGATTCTTCCCTCTTTACTTGTAACTCTCCACAGAGAAATACTGTTAGCTCAATGACCTGGGAAAATCACTCAGTGTTGATGGAATTTGTGTTCCTGGCCTATCCTTCCTGCCCAGAACTGCGTATTCTGTCCTTCATTGGGGTCAGCCTTGTTTATGGATTGATCATCACTGGGAACATCCTCGTTGTAGTGTCTATTCACACAGAAGCCCGTCTATGCACACCCATGTACTATTTCCTGGGCAGCCTTTCTGGGATTGAAATATGCTACACTGCAGTGGTGGTGCCCCATATCCTGGCCAACACCCTACAGTCAGAGAAGACCATCACCCTCCTGGGCTGTGCCACCCAGATGACTTTCTTCATTGCACTGGGCAGTGCTGATTGCTTCCTCTTGGCTGTCATGGCCTATGACTGCTATGTGGCCATTTGCCACCCCTTACAGTACCCTCTCCTCATGACATTGACTCTTTGTGTCCACTTGGTTGTGGCATCAGTCGTCAGTGGTCTGTTCTTGTCCTTACAACTGGTAACCTTCATCTTCTCTCTGCCATTCTGCCAGACTCGGGACATTGAGCACTTCTTTTGTGATGTGCCACCAGTCATGCATCTTGTTTGTGCTCAGAGTCATATTCATGAGCAGTCAGTGCTGGTGGCAGCCATACTAGCCATTGCTGTGCCTTTCTTCCTCATCACCACCTCCTACACCTTCATAGTGGCTGCTGTGCTCAAGATCCGCTCGGCTGCTGGCCGCCACCGGGCCTTCTCCACCTGCTCTTCCCACCTCACTGTGGTGCTGCTACAGTATGGCTGCTGTGCCTTCATGTACCTGCGCCCGAGCTCCGGCTACCACCCCAAGCAAGATCAGTTCATCTCACTGGTGTACACATTGGGAACCCCACTGCTCAACCCACTCATCTATGCCCTGAGGAACAGTGAGATGAAAGGGGCCATAGGGAGAGTTCTTACCAGGAACTGCCTTTCCCAGAACAGCTAGGAAAGATGAGGAGACAACCTATCAGGCAAGTAGTTGGTTCTAGCCCACCAAATCTCTATGAAACTGAAATTTCTATTATTTGGTGTTAAAACTCATCTAAAAGATGGTATAAATTATATGGATACTGTTTAAGTGTGCCAAAGATTTTTAAATGTTTCTACAATTTGACTCAGTAATTTCTCTTCTCAAAAATGAGCATAAAGTGATATAAAGTGGCAAGTATAATACTTTGTCCAGTTACCAACTGCGAAGAGATAGCTCACTCAATAGATTTTAACTAAAATATATTTTTAAAAGATTATCTGCAGTGATTATGGGTAAGGAAACCAATAAAATGTGGAATGGAACTAACATGCTAGCATCTCAGCCCTAGACTTAAAAGGTGTGCCATAGAAGAAGGATGCAACATTATCAGAGTCCAGTGACAGCTAGATCTAAGGAGATAAACCACTTGGTAGAAACTGTGGCATCAGAAATAAAAAGAAACTATGGCAGAACTATGGCCATGCAAGGAAGAGACAGGGAGGTAAATACCCCAGAGTCTCTCTGCTCAAAATCTTCCATTTCTTGCCCTGTCTCCATTGGCCAAGCTCAACTGGCCGCAACTGGGGAGGGGAGACTGGCTGAATCAGTCCACAGAAGTCAGTCTCCTAGGGCACAGGGAAAGGCAGACAAAAACCTTGAGAACTAGTGTCAAACAGAGAACAATCAGAACAAAGGTTGTTTAACATAGTATCATATATAAAAATGAAAATAGGCTGGGTGTGGTGGCTCATGCCTGTAATCCCAGCACTTTGGGAGGCTGAGGTGGGCAGATCATGAGGTTAAGAGTTTGAGACCAGCCCAGCCAACATGGTGAAACCCCATCTCTACTAAAAATGGAAAAATTAGCCTGGTGTGGTGGCACGTGCCTGTAATTGCAGCTACTCGGGAGACTGAGGCAGGAGAATCGCTTGAACCTGGGAGGTGGAGGTTGTTGTGAGCTGAGATCGTGTCATTGCACTCCAGCCTGGGTGATAGAGTGAGACTCCCTTGGTCTCAAAAAGAAAAGAAAAGAAAAGAAATTAACCTACTTTTCCTATAATAAGGTATTGGTTAAACAATTACTATATAAAAAGATATTATTTAACCTCAAATTTATATTTTCAAATACTAGTTGTTAGTAATAGATAACATTAAGTGCTTCCTGTGTGCCAGAAATATATATTCTATCAATCTTCAAAAAGCTCATTAAGACTATTATCTCTGTTTTTTATATAAATGGGAGAGTTCTCAGAAAACAGACCCAGACAGTGAAGCCAATACAATAGTTTCTACTTACCCACAGGTTTACTTTCCACAGTTGCAGTTACTCATGGTCAATGCAATATAAAAATATTAAATAGAAAATTCCAGAAATGAACAATTCATAAGTTTTAAATTGTTTCCTGTTCTGAGTAAAGTGATGAAATCCCAAGCCATCCTGCTCTATCCCACCTGGGAATGAATCGTCCCTCCCTTTGTCCAGCGTATCCACACTGTATCCACTACCCATCTGCTACTATATATTGTGTTCAGTACTATCCACAGCTTCAGGCATCTACTGTGGGGGTCGTGGACTGTATCCCCCTTGGACAAACCCAGACAATGTATCATCTTAATCATTATCATTAGGCTCTGTTGCTCCTCCCAAAACTGCAGGGAAGCTGTGTTGCTTGAGGCACCAAGTGAAAGGCAGGGGAACAGAAGGTGGTGTGGTCAGAGATGATGTCAAAAATAACAGAGTCAAGATCATAGGGATTTACAGGTCAAAGTAAGGACTTTGATTTTACTCTAAGTAAGATTCAAAGACACTGAAAGGATTTGAGCAGAGGAATAGCACTATGAGGCTTACATGTTAAATGAACCACTCTGCCTGCAAAGTAGAAAATATAGTATTTTAGAGGAATATTGAATCAGAATCTTTTTACACATCTATTGTAACAATCTAGGCAAGTATAGACAGCCTACCTTTCCTCAGGTTCCATATTGTGCATCCAACCAATCTCAAATTGAAATTTAAAAAAGAGAGATAACATACAAAATGAGAAAATATACTTGCAAACTTACACAAAAGTTACAACTGAACAAGCAGAACTCAAATATAAAATCGAAGGGAAAGTACTGGAGCCTAGCAGAGAACTCAGGGGAAGAAGCTGGAGCACAGAAAAAGATGGGAACCAGAGGCTGGCAAGAGATAAGCTAGGAACACCAAGGGAGTTAGTATTTCATTGAAAGGGTAGTTGGGAATGTTTTAGCTCCCCTTTCCTCTGCAGCAGACCACCAATATCTAAACTGTCAGAGAACTCTTCTGCCCTCATGAATTGGGGGAAATATTTGCAAATTATGCATCTGATAAAAGACTAATATCCAGAATCAACAAGGAACTGAAACAACTAAACAAGAAAACAAATAACACCATAAAACATAGGCAAAGGACATAAACAGACATTTTTCAAAACACATATACAAATGGCCAAGAAGCATATGAAAAAAAATGCTCAACATGATTAATCATCAGAGAATGCAATTTAAAACCACAATGAGATACTATCTTCAATTGGCCAGAATAGCTATTATTAAAAAGTCAAAAATAACATGTTGGTGAGGATGCAGAGAAAAGGGGACACTCATACACTGTTGGTGGGAATGTAAATTAGTTCAACCTATATGAAAAGCAGTTTGGAGATTTCTCAAAGAACAAAAAATAGATCTACCATTTGAACTAGCAATTCCACTACTGTGTATATCCTCAAAGGAAAAGAAATCATTATATCAAAAAGACACTTGCACTTGTATGTCTATTGCAGCAGTGTTCACAATAGCAAAGATAGGGACTCAGTATAAGTGTCCATCCATGGGTGACTGGATAAAGAAAATATGGCATATGTATATCATGGAATACTACTCAATCATTAAAAAAATAAAATCATGTGTTTTGCACCAACATGGATGCAACTGGAGGCCATTGTCTTAAGTTGAATTACTCAGAAATAAAAAGTCAAATGCTGCATGTTCTCACTTGTAAGTGGAAGCTAAATGATGTGTACATATGGACATAGTCCATATAGAATGGAATAATAGACACTGGATACTTAGAAAGGTGGGAGGGTGAGAAGAGAGTAAAGGATGAGAAATTACCTAAATGATCAACCATATATGACAGACCTACAGCTAGTATCATACTGAGTGAAAAAAACTCAAAGCTGTCCCTCTAAGATCTAGAATGAGGATGCCCACTTACACCACTGTTATTCAACATAGTACTAGAAGTCCTAGCTAGAGCACTCAGACAAGAGAATGATATAAAGGGATACAAATTGGAATGTAAGAAGTCAAATTATCTTTGTTTGCAGATGACATAATTTTATGTTTGGATAAAAACCTAAAAACTCCACAAGAAAACCATTAGAACTGATAAACAAATTCATTAAAGTTGCAGGATACAGAATCAACATATAAATATCAGTAACATTTCCATATGTCAACAGTGAACAATCTGAAAAAGAAATTTTAAAAGTAATCCCACTTACAATAGCCACAAATAAAATTAAATACCTAGGTATTAACTTATTGAAATAAGTGAAAGATTTCTATAATAAAAACTATGAAACACTGATAAAAAAATGGACAAGGACAACAAAAAGTGGAAAAATATTCCATGTTCATGGATTGGAAGAATCAATATTATTAAAATGTTTATACTACCTAACGCAATCGACAGATTCAATGCAATCCCCATGAAAATACCAATAACATTCCCCACAGAAATAGAAAAAAAAACATTTTAAAAATTATATGGAACCACAAAAGACCCAGAATAGCCAAAGCTTTTCTAAGCAAAAAACTGGAGTAATTACATTAGCTGAATTCAAATTATACTATACAGCTATAGTAACCAAAACAGCATGGTACTGGCATAAAAACAGACACAGAGATCAATGGAACAAAATAGAGAACCCAGAAACAAATCTACACACCTACAGTGAACTCATTTTCAACAAAGGTGCCAAGAATATACACTGGGGAAAAGACAGACTCTTCAATAAATGGTGTTGGGACAACTAGACAGCCATATGCAGAAGAATGAAACTCTTAACTCTCAACATATTCAAAAATCAAATCAAAATGGATTAAAGACCTCATACTATGAAACTACTGCAAGAAAACATTGGGGAAATTCTTCAGGACATTGGTCTGGGAAAAATTTCTTAAGCAGTACCTCACAAGCAAAGGCACCCAAAGCAAAAATGGATAAATGGGATCACATCAAGTTAAAAAGCTTCTGCATGGCAAATAATACAGTCAACAAAGTGAAGAGACAACCCATAGACTGGAAGAAAATATTTGCGAACTACCCATCTGACAATGGATTAATAACCAGAATATATAAGAAGCTCAAACAACTCTATAGGGAAAAAAATCTAATAATCCAATTTTAAAAATGGGTAAAAGATTTGAATAGACATTTCTCAAAAGAAGACATACAAATGGCAAACATGCATATGAAAAGATGTTCAAATAATTCATCATCAGAAAAATGCAAATCAAAACAACGAGGTATCATCTCACTCCAGTTAAAATGACTTATATCCAAAAGATAGTCAGTAACAAATGCTGGTGAGGATGTGGAGAAAAGGTAACTCTAGTACACTGTTGGTGGGAAAGTAAATTAGTACAACCACCTATGGAGAACAGTTTGGAGTTTCCTCAAAAACTAAAAATTGAGCTACCACGTGGTCCAGAAATCCAGAAATTTTCAACAAAGGTGCCGAGAATATACACTGGGGAAAAGACAGTTAGAAACAATGAATAAGACCTACTGTTTGATAGTACAACAGGGTGTCCATAATCAATAATAACCTCATTGTACATTTTGAATAACTTATAAAGTGTGATTGGATTATTTACAACTCAAAGGATGAATGCTTGGGGAGATGGATACCCTATTCTCCAAGATGGGCTTATTTCACATTGCATGCCTGTTCCAAAATCTCAAGTACCCCATAGATATGTACACCTACCACGTACCCACAAAAAGTAATTTTGGAAGACACATGCTAATACCACACCATTTTATATAAGAGACCTGAGCATCAGCAGATGTTGATATTTTCAGTGTTTAATGGAACTAATCCACCAGGCACACTGAGGGACAACTCTAATTATATTCTGGATGTATTTTGAAGGTAAATCGAGTACCATTTTATACAGACTATATATGGGGCATGAGTAAAACAGCAGAGACAAGTGTAACTCTAAAACTTTTTTTGATCTAAGAAAGTAGAATGAGATGTCACTTACTAAAATGAAAACTCATGTGAGAAAATCAAATGTGGAGAAATTTAAGAATTATGTTTTGGGTATGTTGCATTTGAAATATCTTTTAAGTATTTAGCTCAAGATTTCAGAAGAAAGGTTATAACTACCAACAAAATTTAGAAATCATTAGCATATAGATGGCATTTTAAATTCCCTCTCTTCATTTTTATCCTCTCAATATTCTTTGCTAGACTCTCATTATTGTTCTGACACCCAAATGTTGATATGCACCAGGACTCAGTTCTTGATCCTTTTTTTCTTTGTCTTTACTAACACCTTAAAGTAACCTCGTTTGGTGCCATGGTTTGTAATATATTTAAAATGATTGAAAGGGCCTCATGTAGATTAATTGCTCAAAAAATCAACGTTATTAGCTATGACCACTGCCTTAGAATCACTGACCACAGCAGGCTTTATGCTACTGAGCTCGAAACAATTTGTCTTTGCAATTACTGTGGAACATGCTTGATTATGCATTTCGAACTTGTCATTACTAATTCTACTGAATGAAGCTAGAGTTTAATCAAGACATTTAGAGAAAAGCAAAACACATCTAAATATAGGCTTTTTGTGCGCTTAACTGCCTTTACTTATATATGTACTCAGAACCAAATAATCCCTTCTGGTTAAGTAGTTAAGGTAGTTAAGTAGTAAAGGTAGTAATCACTCTTTGGAATGATCATTGCCATGAACATAAAGGGCAAGCTATACTCACACACATGGATTTTGGATATTTTGGGCCTTTATGGATAAATTCGATATACTTATTTTGACTTCAGTAGAGACCATTTTACATGCTATGGCCTCTGCCTGGAAACACCCTTCTCACCATCTGTGTGGCTTGTCATCTCTCAGATTATAGTCTAATATGGTCTCAGAGAGGTCTTCCTTGAACCCCTTACTTAAAGTAGCATTATTTCCTGTCATAGCCATCACATCACTTTCTCATTCTTATTCCCCCAATGCTCTTACCTTATTCCACTTTTTATATTTAGTGATCACCGTCTAACACACTGTTAAATATTATTGCTATTATTATTTATTACTTATTGTCTGTCTTCCCCTCTGTAAAACTGTAATCACAAGGAGGGCAAAATTTAGTTCTATCTTGTACACTGGTGTATCCCAAGCATTGAGGACAGGAACTTGACTTTTAGTCAAAATTCATTAAATATTTTTCCCATGTTGAATAAAGATTTATTATTGATGATGAACATGAGACAGAAAAACTAAACATGGCTAAAATTTAATGGCAGCAGTGAAGAAAAAGTATATAATTTTAAGTATATGAGGTCTGCATAGAGGCGAAAAGAAAAAGAAACAAAACAATAAAAAAATCACGGTTAGGCTAGGAGTTGAAGATACAGCTACGATTACCAAAAAGAAAGTTTTAAAAATTAAGAAAGTATCATCAAAAGGAAAACTTGATCGAGAACCATAAATATGTAGGATACCAATAAATAAAGTCAAAGGTCAAAAATAATGATTATGGAAAAATCCTTTATAAATGTTTTGCATCTCAAGAAAAAGGTATGGTATAGAGTATTTTAGTTCTAGTGCTCACCATAAATTATCCCCAGAATGAAAAGCAACAGGTCAGCATTTAAATTCCAATACAAAGGTCTAACACCATCAAAGAAGGCCTGCAAAAATTATAAGAGGTGAATGCCTTTTCAAGTGCACAAGCATTAACATAAAACCACACAGGTTGTGAAAGCTCAAATGAATATGGTGGTGTCAAATAAATATGACACCACCCAGAGAAACCAACAAACTTCCAGCAATGGACCTAGAAGAACTGAGGATCTATGAAATAGTGTGACAGAGAATTTAAAATAATCCTCTAAATAAAGTTCAGGAAATCAGAAGAAAATATGAATATGAAACTAAATAAAATTTGGAAAATAATTTAGAAAACAAGAGAAATTTGATTAAAAATAGCAACAATTTTAAAAATGGAAAATATTTTATGCTTATGGATAGAAAGAATCCACATCATTAAAATGGCCATATTGTCCAAAGCAATCTGTAGTTTCAATGCCATTCCTATTCAACTACCACTGACATTCTTTTCAGAACTAGGAAAACTATTTAAAAACATTCATGTTAAACAAACCAAAAAAAAAGCCTAAATAGCCAAGCAATCCTCAGCAAAAAGAACAAACCTGGAGGCATCATACAACCAAACTTCAGACTGTACTACAGGGCTGTAATAACCAAAGCAGCATGGTACTCATACGGAAACAGACACATACACCAATGGAACACAATAGAGAACACAGAAATAGGGCTGCACATGTACAACTATCTGATCTTTAGCAAACCTGACAAAAACAAGCATCGGGGAAGTATTTCCTTTTTAATAAATGGTGCTGGGATAACAGGCTAGCCATATGCAGAAGATTGAAACTGGACCTCTTCCTGACACCAAATACAAAATTTAACTCAAGATGTATTAATGAGTTAAATGTAAAACCTAAACTATAAAAATCCTGGAAGACGACCTAAGCAATACCATTCTGGATATAGAAACAGACTAAACAGTGTAAGAGTTCATGACAAAGATGTGAAAAGCAATTGCAACAAAAGTAAAAAAAAAAAAAGAAAAAAATGACAAACGGGATCTAATTAAACTGAAGAGCTTCTGCACAGAAATAGAAACTATCAACAGAGTAAACAGACAAACTACAGAATAGGAGAAAATATTCACAAACTATGTGTCCAACAAAAATCTAATATCAAGCATCCATAAGGAAGTTAAATTTACAAGAAAAAAAATAACCCCATTAAAAAGTGAGCAAAGGACACGAACAAGCACTTTCCCAAAGAAGACACATGTGAGCAACAATCAAATGAAAAAAGCTCAACATCACTGATCACTAGAGAAATGCAAATCAAACTACAATGAGATACCATCTCACACCAGTCACAATGCCTGTTATTAAAAAGTCAAAAGATAACAGATGTTGGTGAGGTTATAGAGAAAAATGAATGCATATACACTGTTAGTGAAAGTGTAAGTTAGTTCAGCCATAGTGGAAGACAGCATGGTGATTCCTGAAAGACCCAAAGAGAGAAATACGATTTGATCAAGCAATTGTGTTAGTGGGTATATACCCAAAGGAGCATAAAACATTCTATAATAAGGACACATGCACGCATCTGTTCATCACAGCACTATTCACAATAGCAAAGATATTGAATCACCTAAATGCCTATCAATGATAGACTGCATAAAGAAAATGTGGGCCGGGCGCGGTGGCTCAAGCCTGTAATCTCAGCACTTTGGGAGGCCGAGACGGGCGGATCACGAGGTCAGGAGATCAAGACCATCCTGGCTAACAGGGTGAAACCCCGTCTCTACTAAAAATACAAAAACTAGCCGGGCGAGGTGGCGGGCGCCTGTAGTCCCAGCTACTCGGGAGGCTGAGGCAGGAGAATGGCGTAAACCCAGGAGGCGGAGCTTGCAGTGAGCTGAGATCTGGCCACTGCACTCCAGCCTGGGCGACAGAGCAAAAAAAAAAAAAAAAAAAAAAGAAAATGTGATACATATACACCATGGAATACTATAAAGCCATACAAAACAATGAGATCATGTTCTTTGCAGGAATCTGGATGGAACTGGAGGCCATTATTCTTAGCCAAGTAACACAGGAACAAGAAAACCAAATACCACATGTTCTCACTTATGAGTGGGAGCTAATAATGAGAACACATGGACACACAGAGAAGAACAACACACACTGGGGAATTTGGGAGGGTGAAAGATGAAAGGAGGGAGAGGATCAGGAAAAACAACTAATGGGTACCAGGCTTAATACTTGGGTAATAAAACAATCTGTACAACAAACCTCCATGACATAAGTTTAGCTATGTAACAAACCTGCACATGTATGTACCCTGAACTTAAAATACAAACAGATTTTAAAAAGTGGTTTACTTACCAAAATTACAATATTAGAGTGTCCTGAATTTGTCCGTTTTCTTTTACCCACGAGTTTTATACCTTCAGATGTTTACTTGTACATATTAGCAACCATTTCTTTCAGACTATAGAATTCTTTTTAGTATTTCTTATAAGACAGGCCTGGTGTTCATAAATTCCCTCAGCTTTTTTGTTTATCTTTATTTTTCTGTCTTGTACACTATCTTTCCTTCAAGTTTGAAGGATAGCTATTCTGGGTCCAGTATTCTTGGTTGGCAGCTTTTTTTTTTCCTTCAGCAATTTGAATATAGCACCTCACTCTCTCCTGGCTTGCAGGGTTTCTACTGAAAAATCTGCTAAAAGTCTTATTGAGGCTCTGTTAATTGTGTTGATTGTTTCTTTCTTCTTGTTGCTTTGAGTATTGTCTTTGTCATTAATTTTCACTTGGATAATTACTGTCTGGGTAGAATTTGGTGAATTCTGAGCTTCTTGTTACTGGACGCTGTTGTCTTTCTCCAGATTTGGGAAGTTGTCAACCACAATTTTATTAAATGTGCTTTCAAGATCTTTTTCTCTCTCATTTTCTTTGGGAATTTCAGTTATGCAGAGGTTTGTTCACTTGGTGGTATCCCATAATTCTTGTAGACCTCCTTCACTTTTTAAAATTCTTTTTCTTTCTGATCTGCTGATTGGCTAATTTTATATGTTCTGCCTTGAAGGTCATTAATTTTTTTCTTTGTTTCATCAAGTTTTTCATTTGCTATTGCATTCTTTATTTATAAGATTTCTACTTTCTTAATTTAACTTTTTAGTTCAAGGGTACATGTACAAGTTTGTTACATAAGTAAATTTGTGTCATGGGGGTTTGCTGTACAGATTATTTCATCACACAGGCATTAAACCTAGTACCCATTAGGTATTCTTCCTGATACTCTCCCTCCTCCCACCCTCCTCTCACCAATAGACCCATGTGTGTTCTCCTGTATGTCTTCATCATTTAGCTCCCACTTATAACTAAAAATATGTAGTATTTGGTTTTCTGTTCCTGCATTAGTTTTCTAAGGATAATGGCCTCCAGTTCCATCTGAGTTCCTGCAAAGAACATAATCTCATTCTTTTTTATGGCTGCATAGTATTCCATGGTGTATATATACCACATTTTCTTTATCACAAAACAAGTCTTAACAAATTTTACAAAATCAAAATCATGTCAAGTGTTTTTTCTAACTGGAATGGAATGAAGCTAAAAATCAATAACAAAAGGAAATTATGTAGGAAATCAATAACAGTTGGAAATTATACAAATTTGTGTAAATTAAACATGTTCCTGCACAACAAATGGGTTAATGAAAAAATTAATAATGAAATTGAAAAACTCCTGAGACAAACAAAAATGGAAACACAATGTACTAAAACCTATGGAATACAACAAAAGCATGTAAGATGAAAGTTTATAGTAATGAACGCCTACATCAAAAACTAGAAAGACTTTACATAAACAACCTAGTTATGTGCCTCAAGGAACTGAAAGAGAAAAAACAAAACAAACTCATGATTAGGAGAAAAAAAGAAATAAAGAGCAGAGCAGAAATTGGTGAAATTGAGACTTTAAAAAATATGAAAGATTAACCAAAGAAAAAGTTGTTTTTTTAAAAAAATAAACAAAATCAACAAATTTTTTAGCTAGAGTAAAAAAAAGAAAGAAGACTCAAACAAAATCTAAGAAGAAAAAGAAGCCATTACAACTAATACCATAGAAACACAAAGATCATTAGAGTCTATTATGAACAACTATAACCAACAAATTGTAAAACCTAAAAGAAGAATAAATAAGGTCCTGGACAAATTCAACCTACCAAGATTTAACCATAAAGAAACAGGAAATTTGAACATGTCAAGAATATTCAAAATAAATAAATAAATAAATAACACATTAATGAGTAACAAGACTGAAACGGTAATAAAAAGTACCCTGTCAGAGAAAAGCCCATGGCTAGATGGCTTCACTGCTCAATTCTACAGAACACTTAATGAAGAACTAATTACCAATCCTACTCAAACTATTCCAGAAAGTCAAAGAAGAAGGAATGCTTCCAAAATCACTCCATGAGGCCAGCATTGCCCTGACACAAAAACCAGGCAAGAAGACACACACACATACACAAAATATAAAACTACCGGCCAATATCCCTGATAAACGTAGTTGTAAAAACCAACAAAATACTAGCAAACTGAATTCAAGAACACACTAAGATCATTAACATGATCAAGTGAGAATCATCCCAGGAATGCAAAGATAGTTCAACCTATACAAATTCATAAATGTGATACATCACATTAACAGAATCAAGAACAAAACCATAAGATTATTTCAACAAACAATGAAAAAGCATTTGACAAAATTCAACATCCCTTCGTGATAAAAATACTAAACAACCTAAGTGTAGAAGGAACACACCTCAAAACAATGAAGGTTATATAAGACAAACCCATGCTAATATCATACTGAACAAGCAGAAACAAAGCTTTTCCTCTAATGTCTGGAGTAAGACAAAAATGCCTGCTTTCACCACTCCTCCCCAAAGTAATACTGGAAGTCCTAGCCAAAGCAATTAGGCAGGAGGATGAAATAAGGGGCATCCAAATTGGAAAGGAGGAATTCAGATTATCCTTATTTGAAGATGACCTTATCTTATATTTGGAAAAAACTTAAGGATTCCACCAAAAAACTATTCGAACTGATAAACGAATTCAGTAAATTTGCAGGCTGCAAAATTAGCACACAAAAATCAGTAATATTTCTATACATCAATAGCAAACACTCTGAAAAAGAAATCAAGAAAGCAATTCCATATATGGTAGCTACCTTTAAAAAAATACCTAAGAATAAACTTAACCAAAGAAGTGAAAGATCTTATAGTAAAAAATATAAAATGCTTTTCAGTCAGGCTGAGTGGTTCTTTGTATCATGTCTAGTGACTCCGTGGATTATAACAGAAAACATGGTGGCCCGAAGGAAATGGACCCAATGGTATCATCAACAGCAACTAAAATGAGATTGTTGATAACTTTGATAGTATAAATTTAAAGGAGTCTCTTTTGGGGGGAATCCATGTTCATGGTTTTGAGAAGCCTTCAGCTATTCAGCCCAGGGCTATTGTTCCCTGTATTAAAGATCCAAAACGTAATTCTGGCACTTGGAGACTATATGGGAGCAACTTGTCATGCCTGCATTGGTGGAACAAATGTTCTAAATAAAATGCAAAAACTGCAGGCAGAAGCACCACATACTGTTGCTAGTACACCATGAAGAGTGTTTGATATGCTAAACATAAGATATTTTTCTCCAAGATGGATCAAAATGTTTGTTTTGGATGATGCAGATGAAAGATTGAGCTGAGGCTTTAAGGATGAAATCTATGAGATTTTCCAAAAATTAAATAGAAGTATTCAGGTTGTGTTGCTTTCTACCACAATGCCAACTGATGTGTTGGAAGTGATAAAAAATTCATAAGACATCCAATTTAAATTCTGGTGAAAAACGAAGAAGGAATCAAACAGTTTTACATTAATGTTGAAAGAGAGGAATGGAATTTGACTACACTTTGTGACTTGTATGAGACACTGACTATTATGCAGGCTGTCATTTTTCCCAATGCAAGGCACAAGGTGGACTGGCTGATTGAGAAAATGCATGCCAGAGACTTCATAATTTCTGCTCTGCATAGTGACATGGACCAGAAGGAGACAGATGTTATCATGAGGGAATTCTGATCAGAGTCAAGTGGTGTCACTACTGACTTGTTAGTTCACGAGACTGATCTGCAACACATGTCTTTGGTTATAAACGATGATGTAACTACCAATCATGAAAACTATATTCACAGAATTGGCAGAGGTGTGGCTATAAACTTTGTTACTAAAGAAGACAAAATAATTCTTTATGACATTGAGGCTTTCTACAATAATACAGTGGAAGAAATTCCCAAGAATGTGACTAACCTTATTTAATTCCTGGGATGAGATAGTTTGGGATGCAGTGCTCACTGTTGCTGAGTAGGCAACCACAACATGCATTGTGCTTCTTTCTTTGAGAATATTTGGGTCTTATCTCAATGCTCATAATGGATCAGAAATACAGATTTTTATAGCAAGGTGACATTAGTCATGAGCTCTTGTGAGGAGTCATTGGCTTTATCCTTTTTAGAATTAGACTATTAGGGTGTCTGTAAAACACCCTAATATAAAATAAAAGATGGTGTCTGTAAAAACTTTCTTTCTTGGAAACTTATTTCCTAGTTCTGCAGAAATGATTGTATTAGATGTTCTCTATCATTTAATAATATACTTGTGGACTAAAAGATATAAGTGTTGTATAAAATCAGTAAATTATGTTAAACTAGCATATCTGCCTTTATTGTGTTTGTCATTAGCCTGAGTAGAAAGGCCTTTAAAATTGACTTTTTAGAAAGCATTTGAATTCATTTTGTCTGGTATTGCATTTATTCAATAACGCATTTAATTAGTGCTAAGTGTGAACTGCACCCTGCTTCTAATCCCCAGCAAGCAATCATCCTAGGTTGGGCTTAATCCCCAGTAAAATTGCCATATTGCCTATGTCTTCATGAAGTTTGAAAGTTAAATAAATTATATATTCACTTTTTAAAAAATTAAAAAACACTGATGAAGGAAATTGAAGAGGAAACAAAAAAATGGAAAGCTATCTCATGCTAATGGATAGGAAGATTAATATTGTCAAATGCCCATACTGCCCAAAATGATTTACAGATTCAGTAAAATCCCCATCAAAATACCAATGACATTCTTCGCAGAAAGAGAAAAATAAATCTTAAATGTGTATGGAGGCAATAAAGGCCCTGAAGAGCCAAAGTAATCCTGAGCACAAAGAACAATGTTGGTGCCATCACATTACCTGACTTCACAATATATTACAAAACTATAATGTTCAAAACAGGATGAGATTGACATAAAAACAAACACATAGACAAGTGGAGCAGAATAGAAAATCCAGAAATAAATCTATGCATTTACATCCAACTGGTTTTTAACAAAGATGTCAAGATCCTACACTGGGGAAAGGATGCCCTTTCAATAAATGGTGCTAAGAAAACTGTATTTCCATATTCAAAATAATGAAACTAGGACTCTATCTCTCATCACTTTCAAAAATTAAATCAAAATGGATTAAATACTTAATGCAAGACCTGAAACTTTGAAACTACTAGAAGAAAACATTGGAGAAATGCTTCACAACATTGTTCTGGGTAAAGATTTTATGGAGACCTCAAAAGCACAGATAAAGCAAAAATAGATGAGATTACATCAAGCTAAAAAGCTTCTTCATGACAAAAAAAAAAAGACAATCAACTCAATAGAGTACCAGAATGCAAGAAAACATTTGCAAACTATACATCTGACAAGGGATTAATAACCAGAATATGTATAAGCAACTTTAACAACTCAATAGCAAGAAAACATGTAATCCAATGAAACAATGGCCAAATGATCTGAATAGACATTTCTCAGAAAAAAATATACTAATGGCCAACAAGTATATGCAAAAATGCTGAACAGCACTAATCATAGGGGAAATGCAAATCAAAACGACAATGAGATATTATCTCACCCCAATTAAAACGGCTGTTATCAAAAAGAAAACATAACAGATGCTGGCAAGGATGGGGGAAAGGGGAACGCTAGTAAACCATTGGTAGAAATGTAGATTAGTACAGCCAAAATGGAAGTTCCTCAAAAAACTAAAAATAGAACTACCATATAATCCAGAAATCCCACTGCTGGGTGCACACCAAAAATAATTTAAAAAAATCAGTATATCAAAGACATATCTGCATTCCCATGTTCATTGCAGCACTATTCACGATAGCCAAGATATGTAAGTGTTCATTAACGTATAAATATATAAAGAAAATGTGACACATATACACAATGGGGTACTGTTCAACTATGAGAAGAGGAATGAAATCATGTCATTTGCAGCAATATGGATGGAACTATGGAGGTTATTGTGTTAAGTGAAATAAGCCAGGCGCACACACACAAAAATCCCACGTTCTCACTTATTTGTAGAACTAAAAAAGGCGATCTCATGAAGATAGAGAGTAGAATGATGATTACCAGAAACAAGGAAGAATATGAGGGAGGGGGTGATGAAAAGAGGTTCATTAACAGGTACAAAAATATGGCTAGTAAGAAGGAATAAGTTGTGGGGTTTGAAAGCACAGTAGAATTACTATAGTTAACAAGTATTTATTTTATATTTCAAAATAGCTAAAAGAGAAGATTTGAAATATTTCCCAGCACTAAGAAATGATAAACACTTGAGGCAATGAATATCCTAATTACCCTGACTTGATCATTACACATTGTGTACATGCATCAAAATATCACATGTACTCCCTGAATATATATAATTATATACCAATTTAAAACTGGAATAAAATGCATAGTTCATAGAATATTAGAGATAGAAAGACCCATGGAGTCCATGTAATACCAAATTTCATATCACAAATGAAAAAGCCTATAAAAGAGCTTTCCTACTTGCCTGAGGTCAACAGTTACTAATGGCAGAGCCATGACTAGACCCTAGACCTCCAGATGCCTAGCCTGCTGTTGAGTTAGTTCATTACACATTTCATGAGCTCAAGTTGCAATGAATGTCAGCCTTCAACAACTCACTGGTAAAATTTTTCTCAAATGCAACATCAGTAAGTCTCTGTTGGGTACAGGAAAGGAATGAGAATACTCACTTGAAATCCCTAGACAACAATTTTCTACAGTGACCACAGAAAAGAGCTGCCTGGAAACCTTGCCTTAGTTGATTGAAATTTTTTCAAACATTTTCTCTAGTTGGGTTCAGTTTAAGAGGAACCCCTGGGGAAATTCTACCTCTTTGGAGATCCATTAACTTTAAAGAGATTTCATAAAGGATACTAAATAATCTGACTAAATTCGGCAAGACTGGACTCTGAGTAAATCTATCAGAATCCATTTTCTATCATTGAGAAGATACAGGACTTCTCACTCAGGACTCAAAGTGTGATTATTCCATAGTATCACTCTTCCAAAGGAGGTCCCTCTCACCCTACTCCATCCTTAACCCAAATTTCTAAGATGTGATTCTTCTTCTGAATATCAGCATACAAAGGAAACTTCCCCATTGTCATCTGAATACTATGAGGGTATCATATACTGTCTGCTTGTCATTTCCAGGAAATGCTGCACAACATGAAACTCATGGACCCTCATTCCATTATTCCCTGTAAGAAGATAGAATCTCTCCAGGAGAGCTCCTCTCATCATCTATTGCAGGAATTCTTAGCATCTCAGCAAAATGTTAACCAGCTCGTAAGTGAATTTGCTTAGGTGGCTGATGGAATGAAGCAAATTTCAAAGTGGTAAGGAAACACCTTAAAATACCTCTTTATTAGTATGATTTTGACTTTTTTTCTAAAAATAATAAAAACACAAATTTTATAATGCTTTGTAACTGGTTGATATACATCAATATTGAATTTTTGTGGACAACAAATGAATTATCAGAGTAAGGGTTACTATCCACTTTTAAAGATACAGGAAAGGGAACTCTGAGAAATGGTTGAATTTCCCAGCATCGCATGCCTAATAAATGTAAAGCAAGGATGGAATTCAAGTCTTTTCCTCTTCTATCAGTGTTCTTTCTGTAGGACAATCCTAAAGAACATGGCATGGAACTCTTTTTTTTCAAGCAACATCATTAAATCATAAGCAGCTTCCCGGTGTTATGTGAAAAAACATGTATTCTATGGCGAAATGGAGCTGGGAATTTCTTCAGGTAAAAGTAGGCTGATTGCTTTCCATCAGGACTTCACAAAACATCGTGCTAATTGCATTGCTAATATCTGAGAAAAAGTGTGAATGTTTTCAGATTTGACACAGAAACTTTTATTTCTGGGGCATCATGAAAAAATTACATTCTAAGGAACACAATTTAGAAATGAGCTCCTCAGAGAATGTTTAAATTCTCTTGTGCATTGTGTTCTCTTACAAAGCTGAAATTGGTAATCATGCCTCATAATTCTCTTAAATCCTTCAACATAGCTGAGCCCAAGACTTGAGTTCCTAACAGATACTCAATATTTGCCTGCTTGGTTAATTTATTAATAAGGTACTGTGGCCATAGAGTCAAGATGACGAGAGGGTTTTCTGGAAGTTCATAGAAGAAGCACCTATCACTGAGATGGGGAAAGATGAAGATCAGGGAAAGGTGGCACTTGAACTGAGCTCCGAAGGAAGAGTAGAAACATGGAAGAGAACAAGGTCCAAGGTGAAGGGGGTAGATGATGCAGAGTCCTCAAGCAAGAGAGATCATGGCAAGAAACTGAAAATTGGTTAATAAACATAGGGCTGTGAGTGCAATAAGGAGAATGATAGAATACCTACTAGAAATCGGGCAGTGCACTTAATGAGCTTTACTGTTAATCCTCACAATAACACTGTAGGGTAACTATATTATACTCTCTGTCAGTATAAACCTGAGATTCATGGAGATTCATAATTTTGTCCATAGTTCTAAAACCGGCAAATGACAAATCCAGGACTCACATTCTTGTTGAGAGATCAAATGTCTCCTAAATGTGTGATTAACTAGGAATGGCCCAGCGGTGAGTGCCATTAGAGAAAATAACCTGGGTAAGAAAAATATTGAGGAGTTATTAAATTATTCTACAAATGGCATTGTCTCCCTTACTTGTGTGCATAGCCCTAGACTAAGCTTGGGCATGTATTTCCGCTACGCAGTCAGAATCATACTAATGTGCCCTTTCTGCATAGCTGTCTGCATGCTTTTAACTAAGTTCGATGTAGATGAAAAGGATATATTGAAGGCACATCTATGTGCTCTTCTCTCTGCTAACAAATGCAATAGAATCTGAAATCTGGCCTCAGGTATGCCTATACATAGCCACATGCTTCTGGACAAGGCTTAATCTTGGTGAGCCTGAGTTTTTGCATGAAAGACCTAAGGGGATAGAATTAAGTGTGACTTGAGTTCCCTTAAAGATGTACAGTTTCTATTTTATATATTTTTTCTAATTGAGCATGCATTTAACACATTTGACTGGGCTTTTCGGTGGTTCCATGGCTCACTGACATTTTCAAAAGTGCTTCATTTTTATATGTAAATATTTATGTATTAGTAGCACACGTAGATTACAAATTGCAATACTGCCCATCAGCCACTGAGAGATAACTGCTACCTACATGAGTTTCTCAATATTATCAAACATATCGGTTCGACAAGTATATCAGTCGCTTAACTGCTGTGCTTCCCACCACCTGTTTATCAACTGAATCCATCCCACCTAGGTTCTTCTTTGTTGCATGTAGTAAACAAAAATATAAAGACTGGACTGAGAAAGGCCCCAATTTGTGTGGGGCTAAAGCAATTAAATAGCCTATCTGGGTTACAGAAGGAGCCACTGAATATTGGCTTTGAAAGAAAGTTTAAAAGATATGAGATTTAACTTCAAATGAGTTCAAATATGAGGATACAGTGGTAAACAAGACAGATATCCTTGACTTTATGGAGCCCAAGTTAACCCGGATTGAAATTTTTATCAAACAGGCATTGGCAGGAGTTCATTGTTTTAAGCATAAGCTGCCAGGGAAGCAATAAGGACACCCAGAAATCAGTGAATTCTGTGAATGGTGAGGATGGCAAGGTTGAAAAGTTCTCTGATGACTTTGGGGAGGATAACAGAATAATGAGAATAATAAATAGTGCTTATATATTTGCATGGACTTTTAGGTGATAAAATTTTGAATGCCTCATGTCATACGATAAGGTGATGCAGATCCATAAGACAAATTTATTTGCACAGAGTCCTTTTATGATTTTTTAATTTGACAAATGCAAAATAGTATACAGATTCCTCAAAATATTAAAATACAACTACCATATGATCCAGCAATTCCACTACTGGGTATATATCCAAAGGAAATGAAATCAGAATTCCAAAAGATATCTGTACTCCTGTGTTCATTGCGGCATTATTCACAGTATCCAAGAAATGGCATTAACCCCTGGGTCCATCAACAGATGAATAGATAAAGAAAATGTAGTATATATGCACAGAGATCTGAAATGAAATAAAGAATGGGTCCAGGAAATATTTCTATTAAGAACTTTCAGGTGCCACCAACCCCTCACTCATTCGCCAGATAAAAATGTTGAAATAAATAAAAATGTCATATATTCCATTCATGCCAATGGACAGGTTACTTCAAGATGAATGGCCAAGAGAGTTGAAATTGCATGACAGAATCAATTAATTCTAGTTAAATACTTCAATAAGATGGAAATGTATACAAAGATTGTATCACACATCTGGAATGATTAACCTAAAAATAATGATAATACTTATTATTACATCTCATGAAAAGCTGGAAGGAAATGTGTGTTTCTACCACACAATAACATTAGCTTCTCACCAATTTCTATTTTGATCAAACTCCAGACTGCAGAATACAACTACCCAGTTACTTCACTGTATTTCATCTCACTGCATATCAAATGTTGCTATTAAGAAAAAAAGCAAATGTGTCATCCAAGTGTGAATATATGTCACAACTGATAATATTCAAGAAAATATATACAGCCTTTGAAAATAATTCCCAAAGCGGCTCCAGAAATGGTTTGAATAAGGTAAAATCATTAAAGTCCAAAGCCTTTGAAAGTGACCACTGGAAAGGAAAACACTAATTTGTAAGTATAAATTCTTATGTGTTTGGTTTTTAATAGGTTATAGCCTCACATTGAACATGTGTGCTGATTTTTCCTTGCAATCACTCCACTGTGATATTTTAGTAGACATTGAGCTCTACCAATGCTACATGTTTTGCTTTATCAGCGGCTTATGTTTTGCACCAAATATTGGCTGCTCCCATTTCGGTACAATATTGATCATTTGATGTTCATGTTTTAGTAAGATAGAATCATTTTTAAATGCCTTTCTGGATTAAAAACTATATTATTTGGTTTCGGGTTTTTTTGTTGTTGTTGTTTGGTTTGTTTGTTTGTTTTTTAGAGGGAGTCTCACTCTATTGCCAGGCTGAGTGCAGTGGTGCAATCTTGGCTCACTGCAACCTCAGTCTCCTGGGTTCAAGCGATTCCCCTGCCTCAGCTTCGCAAGTAGCTAGGACTACAGGCACCACCATGCCCAGCTAATTTTTTGTATTTTAGTAGAGACGGGGTTTCACCATGTTGACCAGGCTGGTCTCCATCTCCTGACCTCCTGATCTGCCCACCTCAGCCTCCCAACGTGCTGGGATTACAGGCATCAGCCACCACGCCGGCCTCTTATTTGGTTTTGACAATATATAATTACAACTTTTCTACTGAAATCTCACTTCCATTTTGTTCTTCTTTCTTTTCTATCTTACTCTTCTTCTTATTTAAGCTCTAGCAGAGCAACTGTGAGATCTAGGAGGAGCCTCACTCTCCACTCTGGAAAAGATAAGAACTGAAGAGTAAATAAATACCCAAGAGAAACATATCACTACAAGAAAAGAGGCAGAAGTGCAGGTACATTCATTGAAACTATGTCTCAGAAATATTACATATTTGAAACATTTAATCTTCATAAATTTTTTTATAAGGATCGATATTCATATCCTCAATTATACATTAGGGAACCAAGGCTCATCAAGTAATGTGGTCAATGCAAAAATTAAATTAGTAAGTGAAGAAACTGGGTTTCACACCCATATCTAACTACAAAATCCATGTGACTGACACTACCATCCTTCCTTCCCGACACTAGTTCAGATACCAAAGGATAAAAGTAGAGTTTTAATTTATTATAGGATTGCAAAATTGTGTATGTTCATTATAAAATTTGTAAAAACAGAAAGCCATAAGCAAAAAGATCCACTATCCCACCCACCTAGCAATACCCATTGTTAATATTTTGAAGTATGTTCTATTTTTTATGAATAGATATAATTATGTTTTTAATTAAATCATGATATAATGCTGTTTTATAATCTGCTTTTTTCCCAATCTGCTTTATTTTTCCACAATGTCATTTTTAAACAATTACACACTGTTCCACAAAATAGACTATAATTAATTTAAGCATTCTCCCATTATTGATATTTAGGTTGATATGATTTTTTACCATTATAATGAAAATAGTGACAAACATTCTTGTCAATAATTTTATGCTCATGTTTAGTTTTTAAGAATAAATTTGTAAAAGCAATATTGCTGAATCAAAGTGTATGCATTTCTTCAAGTTTTCACTATGTTACCGAATTGTATTTCACAAATTTTTATAGCAGTTTATACTTTCACCAGCATATTTGGGAATACATCTCTCCTTGCAACTTTAACACAAGGAATTATCATTTTTCCATTGCTATTATTTAATAAACAGAAAACAGTATTCCATTTTGTTTAATTTTATATTTATTTGAATACTACCAAAACTTAATTTGTATATTTGTTTGCTTTTGCATGTTTCTTTTTTGAATTTCCATTATTTGTTTTTCGGATAGGTTTTTTTATCTATCTGATAAAATGAATTGTCACTTGCTATTCAATTTGCTTATTATGTTTTTGCCTACAAAACTTTAACATTTTTATTCTGTTGAAATATCAACATCTTTTTTGGACTCTGCCCTTTCCTCATTTGGTTATAAATGTTTATATACCCTGAAATCTGAAAAAAGTTCATCTGCACTCTCTTCTAGTTTTCTTTTACTTTTTAAAATATTTGAAACCCAAGCCCATTAGAAATAAATTTTGAAACTTTTTTTTTTTTTTTTTGAGACAAAGTCTTGCTCTGTTGCCAGGCTAGAGTGCAGTGGCTAGATCTCGGCTCACTGCAACCTCCGCCTCCCAGGTTCAAGTGATTCTCCTGCCTCAGTCTCCCAAGTAGCTGGGATTACAGGTGTGTGCCACCACACCCAGCTAATTTTTGTATTTTTAGTAAAGACAGGGTTTCACAACGTTGGCCAGGATGGTCTTGATCCCTTGACCTTGTGATCTACCCGCCTCAGCCTCCCAAAGTGCTGGGATTACAGGCATGAGCCACCGCGTCCGGCAAAACATTTAATGTTCATAAATTTTCTGTGAGGATCCATAATGTCTATGCATTAGGGAGTTAACTTCCAAAATGATTCCCTTATTGTCCTAATACCATATTAGGAAATTGATCCTTTCTAATTGATTTGAAATAGTAAAAATATAAAATATACTTCCCATTGAATGAGTACTCCGTGCTGGGACTGTTCTAAGTACTTTCACAGAATAATTTATTCTAGTCTCACAACAACCTAAGAAGGTAGATAAGTGTATTTTCAGTTCTGTTTTACAGATAATGAAACTTATGCACATAGTAGATAGCGACAATATATTATAATAAAGTGATGAAGGTAAGAGACCCTGGAGCCAGTCTGCTTATGTTTAAATTCCCATTCCAACACCTACTATCTGTGTGATCTTGGGCAAGGTAGTTAACCTCTCTGTGCATCAACTTCTTCATCTGTAAAATAGTTATAAAAGCCCTTTTATAGAGGACCATTATGAAATGAGTTAACAAATGTAAAGTGCATAGAATGATGCCTGACACAGGAAGTGCAATAGAACAGCTAGCCATTATTAGTGAATTTTCCTATGCAATTATTCGGGATCTCTAGTGCTCTACAAGTACCATTTTGATTTATGATATGATAATATATAACATAATTTATAATTTAATTCTTGGTTACACATCTTAATGTCATGTGATACAAGTTTCGCTCTGTTGTTTCACTCTTTTCAACTTTTTTTGTATGTTTACTTTTTGTTTTTCTAGGGATTTTGATAGGATTTGCATGGAATCCATACATTATTTCAGAGTCAATTAATGTCAAAATATTGAGTTTTTCCATCCAGGCATATATGTGCAAAATGTAGTAGTTTTCTTCAAATCATTACTTGTTTTTTATTGTTTCATCACTGGTGTGTTATTTACCATTTATTCATCATTAATTTTGGTTGTTTTGGGAGAGAAGGACATTTTCTAACAGTACCATTGATTTTAAAAAACAAAGGAAGAATACCCTGTGATTCAAATCCTAAATGACATAATTACCTTAATGATTTTACTTTGACTTAAATCATACAAATGGACATTTATGCATCAACCTTTTGATATAGAGTCAAGAGTCTTACACTGAGTTTGTATTACCTGAAGTCAAAAGCTTTCTTGTCTGGATCATGTATTAATTCCAGTTTTAGCTTTTTTAACATAAAGTGAAAATTAGACTCATATCAAATATGAATGTAAAATTATTCAAAATGTTATTACTTTCCCTCCTAGCCTATTATAATGGTCTGGCTCACACCTTATTCCACAGCAACTATTAGCAACTTGTAATTATCAAATATTTCTCAAGCATTTAATTATTAATTTTCATTAAATATATTCACAATAACACTTTATTTGATTTTGTAATATTTAATAAAATTACATAAGTACAAAAATAAATGCACATGATAGAACCAGGGTGTGCAAAATTCAACCAATTTATGTACATGCAAGTCAATTTTGGGGTGTAGGAATGTTTATATATTGTGGAGAGCAAGCTCAGATCTCCTATGTTCAGAGTGTCAGGTTTAGCATACAGTATGTTGTACAGAGAAAATGAGGAGTATTGACTCATCAGATACATCAGTTAAGTGAAGATTAGTTAAAAGACTATTATATTTCATTTGGAACTAAACACCATCAAGACTATTTTGTTGGTCATAACTTCTTCAATTTATTCTGTTGTGTTTTCAGTTAGACAATCAAATCTGCATCTTTTTAAATTTTATTGCATTGGTTAAGTTCTAAAATACAGTGCTAAACAAAAGTGATGCTAGCCTTTCTATGTCACTATATTTATATGTGATTGAATTTTTTTCATTTGTGAATATGAGACTGTCTCTAGTAGAATGTAAACCCCATTTGGATTTATTTGCATAAATATTTGCTTTTCTTAGTTTACTTTAACCTATTTTATCTTGTAAGCTTGCTCACATTTTTCTTTGTTTCTTTTGTTCTCTATACTATATTTACTTTTTAAAAATCTTCTGATCATTTGGAGTGGATATGCTGTTTTTTATTCTATTGATGATTATTATTCAGAAATATGTTTGAAATGTGTGTTTGGATATGTATGGCTGTGACTAATTTCTCTGGTCACATCTAAATAAAATATTTATTGAGTCTTTTTGCACATAGGTTTAGGAAATTAGCATATTTTCCTTTCTCCCATCCCTCCCTATCAGTTTTTCTATCATATAAATTGTGGTTTTAAATATAAATAATTATTTTAGTTTTTGCATTTTATATTATGCACATCTTAAAAAATTATTCTTAGCAATTCTTTTTTGCTTTTAACAATATTTTCACTATTTAATATTAAATACATATTTTATTATTTGCTTTTCCAAAGCATATTATTTTACATTACAATTTTCTCAACCTTAAAGTATATGTTCTGATTAATCTGATCATGCAGCAACTCATAATCTTTCTCGAGGGATTTTTAAAATTATATTTAGAATGAAATAATTCCTAAGCCCTTCCAAACCTGAGGAAGTCTTTCTGTTGCTTTTGAACATAAATCATTAAGGCTTTGGTGTAGAATTATTTCACCCCAATTTGTTTTTCTTAAAATTCTGTAGATATTTTGTATGGTCTCTTAAATGTTTGTATTAAGAATAAAGTTGTAATCTAACCTGAAAGTGCTTAATTCACAGGTATTTTTAACTTCCCAGATGCTTGCAAAGCTCTTTCTTATTCTTTTGATTATGTTAATGCATAATTCAATTGTGCTATTGCATTTTTAGTTTCCTCATTGTCTTTTCTTATCTCAGGAAGCTCCACTTTAATTTTAACCTAACTCTGGTCACTTCCTTTTCATTTGAATCTATGAGTCCAAAAGTTTAGCTTCCTGTTGGAAATTTAGATAAAATGTTCAAAAGAGAGGAAATATATGAAGAGTGCATATCAGAAAAGATTGTAACAAAGGGTGTTTTCCTACTTGTATGCGGAGTCAAAATAACTGAACGTAAAGTGAATAACTTATAGTACAGCCATAAAGCAATGGGAAGAACAAAAGATCGCTTCAGAACAAGAATAACCTTTGCAGACATAATGTTGAAGCCAGTTACAACAAAGTACATGCTTTATTATTTAATATATAAGTTGAAACATAGTTACATCAATCTGTAATGATTAAAGTCAAAAAGTGGTTACTTTTGTGAGGCAGAAAGACTGAGAAGAGACATGAAGGATGTTTGTGGGTCACTGGAATTGTTGTATTTCTTAATCTTTATAGTGGCTGTACTGGTATATTTATGATGTTAAAAATAAATAAACAAATCAAGCTTCACAGTTAGGATTTGTGAATTCCTCCACATGTATGTTATATTTCAATGAGTGTGGTTACTGAAAAAAGTAAACAACAAATTTATCTAATTTTAAAATATGTGCAACCATACAAATCTTTGCTGTAATTAGATACAAGCAAAACAATTAAGTCTTGTCAATTGGATTGAAAATATCTGGGCGGGGGAAGATATTTCACAAGGAACATCTACATGTGTCTACATGTCTTGCCCCCAGGAACTTCTGCAGATGACTGTCTATCCCATTCATGAAGATTTCCAAGGTAAAGTATGCCAAACCCTCTATCATGAATTCATTCCCATGCACCATGATTGGAAACTAGCTACTAAATAGATAATTCCAAATAAAATTGTCCACTCCTGCTTTTACTCAAGCAATAAAGCAACTCAGCCAAGAAGAGCTCAGTGCATCCTGTCCTTTTGCACAAGACTTGCTTGTGGGGAAACTTGTCTTCAACCAGTCTGACCGCACTGAGTTTGTGTTCCGTGTGTTCACTACAGCCACTGAATTCCAGGTTCTTCTCTTCCTTCTCTTCCTCCTCCTCTACTTGATGATCCTCTGTGGCAACACAGCCATCATCTGGGTGGTGTGCACACGCAGCACCCTCCGCACCCCGATGTATTTCTTCCTGTCCAACCTATCTTTCCTGGAAATCTGCTACACCACCGTGGTAGTACCCTTGATGCTTTCCAACATTTTTGGGGCCCAGAGGACCATTTCGTTGGCTGGATGTGGGGCCCAAATGTTCTTCTTTGTCACCCTCGGCAGCACGGACTGTTTTCTCTTGGCGATCATGGCCTATGACCGCTATGTGGCCATCTGCCACCCGCTGCACTACACCTTCCTCATGACCCGCAAGCTGTGCGCGCAGATGCTGGTCGGGGCCCTAGGTCTGGCCCTCTTCCTCTCCCTGCAACTCACCGCCTTAATCTTCACCCTGCCCTTCTGCGGCCACCGCCAGGAAATCAACCACTTCCTCTGCGATGTGCCTCCCGTCCTGCGCCTGGCCTGCGCTGACATCCACGTGCACCAGGCTGTCCTCTATGTAGTGAGCATCCTCGTGCTGACCATCCCCTTCCTGCTCATCTGCGTCTCCTACGTGTTCATCACCTGCGCCATCCTGCGCATACGTTCTGTCGAGGGCCGCCGCCGGGCCTTCTCCACCTGCTCCTCCCACCTCACCGTGGTCCTGCTGCAGTATGGCTGCTGCAGCCTCGTGTACCTGCGTCCTCGGTCCAGCACCTCAGAGGATGAGGACCGCCAAATCGCATTGGTCTACACCTTTGTCACCCCCTTACTCAACCCTTTGATTTACACCCTTAGGAACAAGGATGTCAAAGATGCTCTGAGGAATGCCATTATCCATAAAGCAGCCTCTGACGCCAACTGAAGGTTTAGGGGCACTGGGCTGGGTGTCTGTCTGTTGCTATGTCCATGAACTCTAAATGACACAGAATTGTAGTACTTTCCCACACTTTGCACTTGATGTTTCTTTTTTGCCATATTTGCCCCAAGTTCAACAATTCGTGCTTATTTTTCTGAGGGCTTTGACTAAGATATGAAAATTTGGGCAGAACTTACAGTGTAGGAATGTTAGTTTACTTAGCTCTACTTTAAGGATTTGCAGCTCACCCATGTCAAGTGCCGTATTAGGAACACCCCATACGTACTATGAATAAAGGCTGATAGACTTGCTGCCTCCTGAGGAGATGATGTAATTTACCCTGTGAAAGTTGCCTTAAGTAAGGAATATTCATAAAGACATATTTTGCTCAAATAAACACAACTTATTATTGTTTTGGGTATCAGTATATGACAAACAACAGCTTACTTAATGCATTAATTTCCTTTGCGCCATACATCCCAACTGGGTGCTTTCATTTTCTTCATGCCAGAAAGGCGCTAGGAATTTTCTTCCATTGATAATCACCTACTATGTACCAGCCTTGCTAGGGTATGGAGAATTACATCTGGTCTATGGCAGCCCTGCCCGCATGAGCCCTCTGTGCTGGTGGCTCTCACACTAGTCTTTGCTGTTCCACCTTCCTCACCACCTCCTACATCTTCATGAGGGCTGCTGCTCACAGATCCACTGAGCAGGTAGCACTACCATGGCACTATTCCTACCTCAGCATAGTTTTGCAGCAGAATGGCTGTTACCCAAATAAACCCTCAAGTAAAATCCACTTCCCTTTATGGTATTCACAGTGGACACCACACTGCTCAACCTTCTCATTTACACCCTGAGGAACAGCCAGGTCCAGAGGACTCCACGGATAGTTCTTATAAGCAATTACTTCTCCCATAACAGCTGGGGAAGGGTGCAATCTATCAGGTGAGAGTCTAGATCCAGATCATAAGCTGATTTTAATTAGCAGCTACAGGAAGAGAGTGAAAATATCTGCCAGTGGATATTAAACTGACCTAAGAAATTGTTATAACCTGGCGGGGCATGGTAGCTCATGCCTGTAATCCCAGCACTTTGGGAGGCCAAGGCAGGCAGATTACGAGGTCAGGAGTTCAAGACCATCCTGGCCAACATAGTGAAATCCTGTCTCTACTAAAAATACAAAAATTATCTGAGCATGGTGGCACCTGCCTATAATCCCAGCTAGTTGGGAGGCTGAGGCAGGAGAATCGCTTGAACCAGAGTCATAGGTTGCAGTAAGCCAAGATTGTGCCACAGCACTCCAGCCTGGTAACAGAGCAAGACTCCAACTCAAAAAATAAAATAAAATAAAAAAGAAAAGAAAAAAGAAATTGTTATAACCTTTTTGAATCCTATTATGGTTACGTTTACCAAAACCCATGGAAAGTTTCTATTCTTTAATTTCAGAATTCTTATTCTAAAAACATAACCTCAGAAAATTAACAGAATGTCAAACAAAACAAAATATAAGAGTGTTTCTTACATTTATAACATGAAAAGTGATTAAAATCTAATTTCCAACAATGCTGGATACAGAAACACAGCATACTAAAATCATTAATATTTAGTAATAAAGGGCAATGTTTATCATTATACCCGCAAGTAATAAAATCAAGATTCAAGCCTTATTTACAATAAGAGCCCAATTTTATAAAAATATATACATGCATAATGAGGAATAGAAACACACCAAAAAGTTAACAGTTGTTATCTGTGATGTAGAATTATGAATTTTCTAGTTTTCCTCTTTATTATTTTCCCTGATTTCCAAAATAAGACTGTGTTCCTGTTATAATCAGAAATATAATTTCTAGAAGGAATCTGAGGTTTATGTAGATTTATTTGGCTTAAAAACCTGCCATCATCGTAGTTCAGATCCACTTTTTATATTTTTTCTAGATTGGGACTATTTTGGTGTGGGGGGGTACATCTTTTTCCCATTGAAATTGCTTTTGGAACTCCTAATTTTTCACCTGATTTCACACGATGATAAGGAGAAGAACTATAAAGTGTTACGTACTCTGGGGACAGTCATTGGATTTAACAATACATTAGAAATGCCTTGCTTTTGATATGGTTTGGCTCTGTGTCCCCACCCAAATCTCATCTCGAATTGTAATCCCTATGTGTAGGGGACAGGGAACTGGTGGGAGGTGATTGGATCATGGAGGCAGTTTCCCCCATGCTGTTATCACAGTAATGAGGGAGTTCTCACCAGATCTGATGATTTTAAAAGTGGTGGTTTCCCCTGTGCACCCTCTCTTGCCTGCAGCAATGTAACACGTGCTTTGCTTTCCCTTCACCTTCCGCCATGATTGTAAGTTTCCTGGGGTCTCCTCAGCCACGTGGAACTGTGATTCAATTAAACCTCTTTTGTTTATAAATTACCCAGTCTCAGGTAGTATATTTATGGCTGCATAAGAATGGACTAATACAGCTTCTAAGTATTCCCTTATCCAAAGGGAATATTTCCAAGACCCCTGGAGGATGTCTGAAACCATAGATAGTATCAAATCCTATACATACTATGTTTTCTTCCTACACATACATACTTACAATAAAATTTAGCTTATACGTTAGCTGTAGTAAGAGATTAACAACAGCAACAATAAAATAGGACAATTATAACAACATACTATAATAAAAGTTATGTCAATGTGGTCTCTCTCAAAATATCTTAATGTATAGTACTCCTCCGTCTTCTTTTCATAATGATGTGAGATGATATAATGCCTATGTGATTAGATGAAATGAGGTAAATGACACAGGCATTATAACACAACATCTGGCTACTATTGACTTTCTGATGGCCAGAAAAAGGATCATCTGCTTGGGGTGATCTTGGATGATCAAGCTATGACGATGTCCACGGTTGGAGTTCAGAAGCATAAAATGTTATACAGTGTGGATACGCTGGGCAGAGAGATAATTCACATCCCAGACAGGACAGAATAAGATGACAAGAGATTTTGTCACACTACTCAGAATGTCAGACAATTTTAAACTTATGAATTATTTCTGAAATTTTCTATTTAATATTTTCAGACTGAAACTGAAACTGGAAAGCAAAACTGCAGATGGGGGGAAGTAGGGAAGACCACTGTAAATGCTGGAGAAGAAAATAAACTCTCTGGTTAGCAGATTGCATGTCAACCTATCCAGGTCAAGTCACATCAGAACATAATGAATCAATTATTTGTATAGATTGTGCTAGGCACTGTCTGAAATGCCAACCAAAGGGAAGTTTGAAACTGAATTTTCATACCTTCTTTCATTCTTTATTTAATGTCACAAGTCATTCATAAAATTAACCTGGAACTCAAAAGAAGAGGGTAAAATGTTACATTTGAAAAGAGGGTTGGTTAAACCTTTCAGAATGAATTATTGGGTTCTGCCAGTTACCTTCCTATACATATTCTAGATGAATAGAGTGAGTTTCCCTTTCTTATTTTTTCTTTTTTTATGTTTTAGTTGACAAGTAAAAATTGCATATATTTATGGCATACAACATAATGTTTTAATATATGTAGGCATTGTGAAATGGCTAAACAAAGCTATTTAACATATGAATTATTCCAGACACATTATTTTTGTGGTGAGAATACTTAAAATCTATTCTCAGCCATTTTCAAATACACAATAAGGTATAATTAACTGTAGACAGCATGATGTACAATAGATCTCTTGAACTTATTTCTGCTGTCTAACTAATATTTTATGTCATTTGGCCAACATCTCCCCAATCCTGTCACCCCAAGCCTCTGGTAACCATTTCTTCACTCTGTTTCTGTGAGTTCAACATTTTTACATTCCACATATAAGTGACATTCTGCAGTATTTGTCTTTCTGTGACTGTCTTATTTCAATTAATATGATATCCTCCAGATTCATCCATGTTGTCACAAATGACAAGATTTTTCCTTCTTTTTTAAGGCTAAGTAGTATTTCATTTTCCTCATCTATTCTACTGGTGAACACTTAGGTTAATCTTACGTCATAGCTATTGTGAAGAAATGCTTCAATGTACATGGAAGAGCTCCTTTTAATCACTGAAAAATTATTCCTTTATATGAGTCTTTCATTGAACTTGTTACATTCTGGAATGAGAATATTGAATGAAATAACAGTACATCACGAGTCAGATGATGGGACAGAAATGTTAATCATGATATGAGATGATCCCCTCATATCAAGGTAGCCTCTTGGTAGCATAAGTGGAAGACAGAACTCGCAAGAGTAGCTTAGCTTTCCTCCCCTGCAGGTTCACCACTTCTTTAAAAATTCTACTACTTTCATAACCCTGCTCATTCCCTTCATCCAGCCATTTGGGTATGTGAATGTGTCCTTAGTGTTAACTGTCTTACAGAGAAGTATTTTCCAAGAAAGTAACCTCTCCCTCTACTGATATTCTCTTTCTATGTCTCTCTCATTGGAATTTTATTAAAATAAATTTTATCATGCAGTGTAATTATTTGAAAATATGTCCCCCACTACTAAATAGTAAGCATCTTGAAGCCAGAATACACTACAAAAGCATCACAGGTATGTTGTGACACTAGGGTTCTTCATCTCTGTTCAGATTGTTTAACAGGTGAATGAAGGGTCAGACACATTGGTGGAAGTAAAGTGCTGATGTGAGATTCCTTCCCAGCATTTCTCAAAAATATATATATTTTTAAAATCCAAACTCTGAGAAAAAGTAGTTGAGAAATCAAGAAAAATCAGAAAAAAATTAAAATTGTCCTGCAAGAATTAAAGCATAATAGTCAACATAGAGACGTTACTGATTTGGAGGAATCCACTCATGCCAAGGGTAAAGCAAGAGCAGAAACTGATGACATGCAGAGCCAAAGGCTAAGTCTTCATTTCCAAAATCAGTACAAGAGCATTAGGGGAGAAGCAGTTACTGCCTAATCAGTCAGTCTTGCTTGTGGCTATTTTCACGTGTGTGTTCATGGCCCCGTCTGCTGCTAACAGTGAGTCATTTTTACAAGTAAAATGAATGTTATTACTAAGCTTATGCACCTAGGATATTTTACGCAAATATGAGTGGTGTTGTAAGAAATAATTAGTTTTAGAAGCTAATACGTATTTAAATTGCATCTGGAAGTGCGAATCTGTGTAGTGCAGTTTACCTGCCTGGGAGATCTGAATGTTTGGTTATTTAAATACCACCTAATAATGTTCACAGTGAGTTTCCCAGTGCTTGGTTATTTGCTATCATCTACTAAATGCTGTATATAATATAACCCTGATATTTATACTTATTAAATAAACTCTAGATATCTATAATAATGAGTAAAGAGTATAAATAATATTGAAAAAAATATA
>NW_012106230.1:67739-86723 GCF_000951045.1 Mandrillus leucophaeus
CCAGGAATTCTGATTTCTCATACCCACATTTTGAAGACCTAGGAAACCATAGCATGAACGTATGTTTCTGCATATCTGTGTTGTCTAATTAGATCTAATGAGTGTAGATGGAGAGGGGACTAAATAAGGAAATGGTGGATTGAGAAAAGTTATTATACAACAGCACATTCTGGGCAGTTTGATTTGTGACTATTGGATGAGTGAAAAATAATGCGTACTATAAAGAATCTCAACAGTTAATTTTATAATGATGTCCTCCAACTTCCATCCTCTTTTCTCTCTCTCTCTCTCTCTCTCTCTCTCTCTGTCTTTCTCGTTCTCATTCAGCAGTGACTTTGAAAAACCACATTGTAAAATTAGAGGATCTGATGAAAATCACTAGAACTTTGAAATGCAATGGTGATGATGGCTTGGGCCTATCTCTGCCCACTAGTTCCAACTTGAGAACTGTCCTCATTGCCTCTTTTTGGCTTCAATTTAGCTTTCATTAGAAGGGAAAAGTATGACACTCACAGTATTGGGGAAAAGAAGTTATTCAAATGAGATGGGGCACAAGTGGGACAAGGGATAACCATCACCAGAGACCACAGAACACACATTTGATGATCTTTAAGAAACTATGTTAGGAAGACCCAATTATGCCATAATACAACAATTCTTTCAATAAATACTTATTTTGTACATTCACTTATTAATTTTGTTTATTTTTGAGATGGAGTCTCACTCTGTCACCCAGACTGGAGTGCAGTGGCGCGATCTCGGCTCACTGCAAGCTCTGCCACCCGGGTTCACACCATTCTCCTGCCTCAGCCTCCCAAGTAACTGGGACTACAGCACCTGCCACCACACCCAGCTAATTTTTTGTATGTTTAGTAGAGACAGGGTTTCACCATGTTAGCCAGGATGGTCTCGCTCTCCTGACCTTGTGATCCACCCGCTTCAGCCTCCCAAAGTGCTGGGATTACAGGCGTGAGCTACCACGCCTGGCCTCACTTACTAATTTTTAAACAAATATTTCAACAGAATATACTATTTGCTAAAGTCTCTGATTCCATGGATCTAATATTCATGAGGGGAGAAAAGATAATGAATAAATAAATAAACACACAAGGGCTATACAAACAAGCAGGAAGTTGGAGGCAAGTGTTTAGGCTAAGGCAGAGAATGTTGAGGGATAGTAAATTGAAATGGAGAAGAGGCCATGTCATATCACAGAAACTGGATTATATGTTTGGTGTTCATTGACAAAAGCATAAGATATCTGCTTTCAAAAATTTACACACTATTGGGAAAAAGGACATAGTTATAAGTCAATCTTATTTTTTTCTAAAGAAGAATAATATATGCAAGAAGACCATGATGTAAGAAATGCCAGATGCCTGCCTTGAGATATGTTCTGAGAAGTCCTTCTGTGCATTCTACAAGAGAGTTTTATATTTCTTTCTATGACTGATGACGTCCTCTTAGTAATCTTGGCTCCAAAATATCTAAATTGCCAACTACCTTCCACACTCACATACCAGGCCCCACACCTCCAGCAGATAGTCTTTATGGCTATAATACATAAGTGCCTCCAACTGGCGTGTTCTTTCCTGGGTCCTCTTACGCCTGAGAAACTGCCACATGTCTGGATGTTCCTGTCGTGTCCAATGCCTGTGCGTTCACTTCCTGTTAGAGTGTCTGTCTGGGAGGATGACAGCTTCACTGCGGACATTATCATAAGTAAGAGCATCCTCGGCTCCCCTCGGCCTCCCTGATTCTCCCTGCAGAATCCCAAGAAAGACAACATCCCAACCTCCACTTATCTGAAAAAAATATATAAGGCAGAAAACGATTTTCCACCGACTCTGATGTTATAGTAGAGTCAAACTCTACTTGAAGCAAAATGAAAAAATGGTAGGCTTCCTTTGTTCTTATTAGTATTTTAATTGAAGTGTAAATAACATACACTAAAATGCACAGATTGGTTCTGTTTGATGTATTCAATAATGAAATATTTTCATCATTCTGGAAAATTCCCATTTCCCTTTCCAATCAATTATCCTTCCTGCTGATCAACCACTATTCTGACTTCCATCACAAAGATGAGATTTGTCCATTTAAGAATTTCTAGAAACGAACTCATACGGTATGCATTCTTCTGAGTTTGGCTTCTTTCACTTAACATAACGTTTCTGAGATTGACACAGGTTGCTCTGCGTTGCTGCAGCTCATTCTTTTGTATCTCTAAGTAGTAGTCCATTGTATGAATACACCAAAATTTGTTAACCAAATTTCTTTATCCATTGTGAGCTTGGTTTCAGTATCTGTTTGTTAACTAAATTTCTTTATATATTGTGAGCTTGGTTTTAATCTCTCTCTCTCTCTCTCTCTCAATATTTTGTGCTTAACAACTAAAATGAGCACTTATCATTAGATGATTTTCTGACTGACCCTCATATTTCTGTTCCTCCCCACCCCCATCCCTCACTGTGTCAGAGCCTAACAAACCTTTATCTTAACCAGGCCTTTCTGGAGATATTTTGGTGTCAGTGTTTATCTCAAATCAGCTAAGAGAGGAGGCTGGGATTGTTAAGCTCTTTAATTATCCTCCCTAGGATGCTGACCTCTCTGAAGTAAAGAAAAGTTAATATTGAATGAGCTGCTGACTATGTGCCAGTGATGCAGGACAGGCCTAGCCCGGGAGGGTCCTTAGCTTTGCCAAGGAAAGGATTCAAGGGCAAGCTGATGGGCTAGACAGCAATCTTTATTGAATGGCACTGCTCCTTGCAGAGCAGGGATAACTCATAGGCAACGCACCCAGAGTCAGCAAAGTATGAGTTGTTGGTAACTGTATTTATAGTCACATATACACACTTTCGATTTAATGCTAATTAAGGGGCTGGTTAATACAAATTGAGAGGCAGGTTATTTTGAACTTTCTAGGAAAGAGATGGTAACTTTTGGCTCATTGCTATGGAAATGGGTGGTAACTTCCAAGATTGTTGCCATGGCATTTGTAACTAGCCATGGCATTGGTGAAAGTGTCTTATGCTAATGAGTAATGAAGACAGCCAGGGATTGCTATAGCCACCATTTGCTGGGTTCAGCCAGTTTCTTCACCTTATCCTGTCTGGACCCGATCCTGTTTTGGTCAGCAGAGATGCGACCAGAAAATAAGTCCTGCTGGTCTCCTACCTCACCAGAGACCAAGGTAGGTGTTTTGCAAACATCATCTCCAGTTTACTGATACGGTAAAGGGGGCTCTGAGAAGTTAAGCCACATGCCCAAGGTTACCCACTCAGAACATAGCAAAGCTGGAATTCAAACCTAGGTCTCTCTCGCTTCAAAGTCTCTGCTCTTTCTGCTACATCTACCTGCCTCCAGGGAACACTGCACTAGGAAATCTTCCAGTGAGTTTTCATTTTGGTTCTGCCAAAACTCACCACCTGGTATTAACAAGTCACCCATCACTCTGGGGATCAATTTACTCATTTTTACAATAAGTAGTGAACTTTGTGGTCCCCTCCAGCTCTAGATTCTATGACTCTGTTCATGAAATCACTCTAAATTGCATACTTTGTAAGTGACTAGAAATCATCTGGTTAGGAATTGGCATGAGAAAATTCAAACACCTTATCCTGATATTAAACACTTGCCAAGATCAGGCCCCAAGTTACCTTAAAACTGTGTTTCTTATTAATCTATATAAACTTCAACCTCAGCAATGTTAGATTCTTAATTGAACCCAAAACGCATCATACATGGTCCCACCACCCGTAACATCCATCCACTTCAAAATCCCTCTCTGTGTCTCCCCATCTGTATAAATTCTGCCCATTTCAAATGCATGGCTCTAGTTCGCTTTTTCAATGAAATGTTTACTATTACTCAAGTCCACGGATATCTCTCTTCTCTGAATTTCTGTAGCACTTTTCCTACCATGTTTGATATCTCATGATACCCATTTTACTGGTCTCCACCTGATATTGGTACCTAAAAGCTCTTTCTTTCTGTTCACATATTATATCTGCACATCAACTGTGAACTTCTAAAGGATAGAACCAGGACATTAGTCATCATGACTCCCCATAATATGTAGGCCAGAACAGGGTACAGAGTGAATCCTAAGAAATGTTCCATTAACAAACACTGAAGAGATTAAATGCAGTCCGAGGCTCTGGAAATTTTTCAAAGTCTTTCTCCTTTGTCTGGTCAGAGTAGATGTAAAACATAAGAAAGGATAGTAAATAACAAAACCCTTGAATTTCTTCTAAATAAATACTACAATGTGTTTATGTAGCTTAATACAATTGATAAGATAATATTTCTAAAATGCAAACCATAACATTCAAAAATATAATTTGTAACTGAAATTCCAGATGATTTGAATCATAAATAGAAGACAGAGAATAAAAGAAGATGGTAAAGTATTCTGAAATTTCATTTTTTTTGAAAGAATGAAATTTATAGATATTAACTAATTCATAAATTTAATTGTTATTGGTTTATGTACGGTTCTTTAAAATATGTATGCTTCTTTAACACTAATAGAATATATATCGCATCAATATATTTCAAGCCAATAGAAGGGGTAAAAGAAAATTAAACTCCATCAATCTAGCAATAGCCAAGAGAAGAAACATGAAATAGTTTTTAAAATGTAGTAAATGGGCTAGGTGCCGTGGCTCACGCCTGTAATCCCAGCATTTTGGGAGGCTGAAGCAAGCGGATTGGCTGAGGTCAGGAGTTCGAGAACAGTCTGGCCAACATGGTGAAACCCCGTCTCTACTAAAAACACACAAAAAATTATCAGGGCATGGTGGCATGTGCCTATAATTCCAGCTACTCGGGAGGCTGAGGCAGGGGAATTGCTTGAACCAGGGAGGTGGACGTTGCAGTGAGCCGAGATCTCGCCACTCTGCTCCAGCCTGAGCCACAGAGCAAGACTTTGTCTCAAAAAATAAATAAACAAATAAATAAATAAATAATAAATAAAATGTAGTAAATGGAAAATATAAACCCAATGTATCAGTGACCCTATATATGTGAATTGCTTAGATTTATTTGTTAAAAGACTGAAATGCTCAGATTATGTGTTAAAATGTAGATACATGTTCATAAGTTGAGACACACTTAAGATACTTAAGTGGATCGACAGAGATAGAGCCAAACAAGTACTAACTTTTTAAAAAAAGTAGATCCGACAATACTAATATCAGACATAGTGCAATTCATAGTAGCAATATTAAATAGGATCAAAAAGACATTTCACCTTTATAAAAGCTTCAGGAAACCAACAATAAGTTCATTATGATTAATTGTATCATATCCACAGTAACAACTTAGCAAGAATATTATTACCAAAAGGACAACTATTAGCCAATCTGACTCACCATAGATGTAAAAATATTACATAAATATTACTTAGCTAAATTTGACAGTGCAGCAAATGAATAATACATTATAGCCAAATTAGATGTTAAAAACATAGGCTGCTGTAATATTAGAAAGTCAATTAATGTAAGTAACTACATATTAATCACTTTTTTAAAAATCTAATAATCTCAATAGATATTATAAAGGCATTTGGTGAAATTCAATATATACTTTAAATAACACTAAATATCTTTTAAAAAATAAAACTTAAAGTCCGACCGATATGCTTATTAGCCGTCATTAAAACACAGTTTTGCTGGAGATACTAGTCAATGAAATAAAACCAGAAAAAAACAAGGAATCAAAATATTAAAAAACTGAAGGTTGAAATTATCATTTTGCTGATGTTACTATTTTTCTCGTGGCAAAAGAAAATCAAGTTTGAACTATTATACCAACAAAAGAGTTTAGTAGAGAAATGTGATCATAACAAATAAATTCTACACTGTTTCCTACATATCTGTAAACAAATTTACATTAGCAAAAAATATCATAAGACACTCAGGAACAACTTAATAATCTATATGTTTAAAATAGAAAGAAAACTATAAAATGTCATGAAAACATGTAAGAAGACTTGAACAAATAAACGAAGAGACATTACAACTATAAACATTACAACTTGAAAAATAATTCATTCCAAAGTCTATAGTAATATAGATTGTAATTAAGATGTGAGATGTGTGATTTCTTAATTAATTTTTATTTTGTATTAATGCATAAATATTTTATGTATTGATTCATGTATTTTTATTGACACATCGTCCCCCATATTTTTGGGGAACATGTGATATTTTGATATACTCATATAATGTGTAATCATCAAATTAGGAGATTGGGATATCTATCACCTGAAACATTTATCTTTATGCTGGGAACATTAGAATTATTCTCTTTTAGCTATTTTGAAATATACAATAGATTATGGTTTACTATTGTCCCTCTAATGATTTATCAAACAATAGGTCTTATTTCTTCTATCTAACTGTATTGTTGTACCCATTAATCAACATCTCATCAACTCCACTCCGTCTTCCCACTCCTGGGTCCTGGTAACCACCAATCTACTCTAAGGATGCATGTTATTCTTGTGACTTACCATGGTAGTTAACAAGTTTTGTTTCCAAGACAAAAGCTAAGGGGAAAAGCTCCAACCCCTTCAGAGGTTGGAACAGGACACAAATACCTGCAAGTTCACCAAAGTTGAACCATCACAACTGTGCCAACACTCATGGAAATGCAGAAATTTCTTCAACATACAAATTTCATTTCCTTTGGATATATACCTAGTAGTGGGATTGCTGGATCATATGGTAGTTCTATTTTTAATTTCTTGAGGAAACCCCATTCTGTTTTTCATAGCGGCTGTACTATTTTACAATTCCACCAACAGTGTGTAAGTGTATATGTTTCCTTTCCTCCACGTCCTCGCTAACACTTGTTTTCTTTTGTCTTCTGACAAATAGCCATCCTAATAAGAGTAAGGAGATCAAGATAATTTTGATTTGGAATTCTCCGATGATTAATGATATTAAACATTTTTTATACAACCATTTGGCCATGTCATCTTTTGAGAAATGTGTATTAAGGTCTGCCCATTTTCAATTCGGTGGGTTTTTTGCTGTTAAGTTCCTTGTATAGCCTAATATTATAACCATTGTCAGATGCATAATTTGCAAATATTTTTTGAAATTTTGTAGATTATCTCTTCAATCTGTTAATAGTTTTCCTTGCTGTGCAAAATCTTTTTAGTTTGATTTAACCTCATTTGTCTATTTTTGCTTTTAATGCCTGAGCTTTTGAGATCTTATTTTACAAATTTGTGCCCAGCCCAATGTAATGAAGTGTTTCCCTATGTTTTCTTCTGTTAGTTTCATAGATTATGGTTTTACATTTATGTCTATCATCTATTTTAAGTTTATGTTTGTGTATGGTGAGAGACAGTCTAGTGTCATTCTTCTGCATGTGAATATCCCGTTTTACCAATACCAGTTATTGTCTTCAACCCGATGTGTTGTGCTTGGCGTCTTTATCGAAAATCCATTGGCTTTAGGTGCTTAAATTTATTTCTGTGCTTTCTATTTTGTTTCACTGCTCTATGTGTGTGTTTTTATGCCAGCCCCATGCTGTTTTGGTTACTATAGCTTTATAGTATATTTTGAAGTCAGGTAATGTGGTGCCTTCAGCTTTATTCGTTTTTTTCAGGACTGCTTTGTCAATTTGGGGTCTTTTACAGTTCCATGTGAATTTTAGAATTTTTTTCTGTTTCTGTGAAGAATGTCATTGGAATTTTTATAAGGATTGTAATAAATCTGTAGATCTCCTTGGGTAGTATGGTTATTTTAACAATATCAATTCTTCTAATCTTTGAACACAAGATATTGTTCCATATATTTGTGTCTTCCTCAGTTTCTTTCATCAAAGTTATATAGTTTTCAGGGTAGAAATCTTTCACCTCCTTGGTTAAGTTTATTCCTAGTTATCTTTCATTTGTAGCTATTGTAAATGGAATTGTTTGCCTTATATCTTTTACAGATAACTCACTACTAGCATATACAAGTGTTGCTGATTTTTGTATGTTAGTGCACATATAAATAGAATAACTTGACTTCTTCCTTCTCTATTACCCCATTATTTTAAATATTATTCATTGATACGCTTAATCCATAGGTTGAGGTTTTCCTACTGAAGAGGCGATCAACATTCTTAGTTTGGGTGAGAAATACGTGTACTATATTGTGAGGCACCTCTAAGCCTTGGAAGAAGGGATATATTAATTTTGCCTGAGTCCCTGGCTGGGCAGTCTCTATTGCTTCTGCCCATTTCAGGATGTCATTTTCCATCCTTCCCATTGTATTGTGAACCACTCAGTTATCATTTCAATATGTTTATTTGCAAAATTAGAAACTCAGCGTTTGTCTTTAGTTTGTAATTAAGAGCCCTGAATGTGGAATCACTGGGTCTCCAATTTCCAATGCTAACATTTATTCAACTTATGCCAAGATCATATCCTATTTCCTTCCACTAGATATGACATTGCTTTGGATTCATAATCTCTGGTCAAAAAATTCAACTCAATTATCTAGGTATTTCCTAATTGTTTCCTACCATTAGGCACTAGAGGAGACACAGAAAAGAACTCTGAAAATGCTGACCATTTCACTGGGGATGACACACAGTGCAAGCAACTCCCTCCCTGTGAAGAGCAATAATCAACTAAGTTAAGATAGGAAATCACACGTGGGAAGAGCACGCGAAGACAAAACAAGGGAAAAAAGCAGAGCTGTCTCTCTATTCCCCATTTACCTCATCAAAACTGGGATCCAAAAGTTACTGTTTGTCTTGAGGAAGACACTTGAGGGATATTATCCCAAAGGGATGAGAAGGACCTGAATGTCCCAGGTGAGCCCAGCACAATGATTCTATTAACTGCGAAACTTAGAGGAAGAGTTTAATCTGAAAAATACCTAAGAGCTGCTGAGTCTCCACCTGAAACTCTGCTAAAGATAAGGAAAGCCATTGGGTCTAGAAACCAGTAACTTCCTGAGATTTTTACCATCATTCAGACGTGAGTCTCTTCAGAATCCAGCATTGGTCTTGACCAGCTAGGCAGCCACCTTAAGAACTCAGAACAATTTGTGCAGGAGTACTGGTAGGTGGGAAAGGTAGAACGGAAAGGAGAGATCAGAGATTGTCACTCAGAAACATACAATTCCCCTCTCTAGTCAAGCCCAAACCAGCCTAGGACTTGTTAACCACAGTCCAGTCTGTATCTTCAATATAGATGCCTGCTAGTTATTTAGCTCATTTCAGTTTTATTGTGGATTCTCCCTTCTGCATCTGTTTTCCCTTCTCTCTGATTTGTAAGCCAAGCTTTTCAGGAGGAAAGAGACTTCAGATCTCTGCTTCAATCTCCAATGCCTTTAAGTTTTCTGGAATTCCAGAGATGATTTCCTCTTTTCTGGCCCCTGAATAGAAAGAAAATCTTTGAAAGACAAGTGATTTTGAAGACAGGTAGAAGAGAGGGATAAAATGAGAAGGAGACATTGTGAAGAGAGTAGAAAGAGGAACCAACGTCTCTTTGATCCCAAGCTGATGTTATTTTCAATAAGTCACAACGAAAATCATACTAGCTCCAATCTCCCTTCCCTACTCCTAGATGACACCTTGTGATATCCATTTACCTTTCTGGCCACTTAAGGTTTTAAAAATGTTTAAATTTGGCTGGGCGCAGTGGCTCACGCCTGTAATCCCAGCATTTTGGGAGGCCGAGAGGGGCGGATCACAAGGTCAGGAGATCGAAACCAGCCTCACGAGGTCAGGAGATCGAGACCATCCTGGCTAACACGGTGAAACCCCGTCTCTCCTAAAATTACAAAAATTAGCCGGGCGTGGTAGCCGGCGCCTGTAGTCCCAGCTACTCGGGAGGCTGAGGCAGGAGAATGGCGTGAACCCGGGAGGCGGAGCTTGCAGTGAGTGGAGATCGCGCCACTGCACTCCAGCCTGGGCGACAGAGCGAGACTCAGGCTCAAAAAAAAAAGTTTAAATTTGATACTGAAGATCTATTTCCAGGTATTAAAAAACCAAGTCCTGCCCAATTTTAAACTTCAGCTTCACTATCAATTCAAAGCATGGGTCCTCCCTTTTGACCTCAGATCTGATGTGTAGCTTGGGTTGTACAGCAGAAAGGTGGGAGCGTATGTTCTTTCCTTGCTCTGTTGCCATAGATACTAGCAGCTGGTGCCTTATATGTGGCAGGCCTTGTGTTTCTTGAGATCATTTTGAGGTTCGTCAGAGGCTCCCTTTTGGAGACTGCCCTATTATGCGGTCCCCTGACAAGGACAATGAATTATGTCCCTGATCTCTTTAAGATCTCTGTTTCTTAAGAGAGCCACCTCATGGTTTCTTATTGCTACAGCCTCCTCTGCCCCGATAGGCTATTTCTGGATTGGAATCTCAACAAGGTGACTTGACTGCAATGACCTCCTATAGCATCACGTGTCCTATGGGAAATTCACATATTTATGCCATGCCATGGGTGAAAATGCAGTATTGCCATACTAACCACCATCTTTCCCTCTACCCCTGCCATCATGACCTGATCCAGTGACCCCTCACCTTTAGAAGTGAGAGGCAAACAGAAATCTTTAAGTGTTTGTGTGCCCCCTAAATTTTCTTGAAGCTAATATGTAGCCACAGATGAAGTAAAACCCTCGTTGCTCCTTCTTGTACTCATTCCTCAAAAGCACTTGTTCTGGATTAGTGGGATGAAGCACCCACACAATGGTGTACACTCCCATAGCCATTCCTAACCCTCAGTTGTGTTTACTTTCCCAGTCTCTTCACTTCCACAAGACTTGAAATTGTTTTTCTCTTAGATTTAAAGGATAAAGTTGAACAGGGGGAACAGTTTGGTCACTTTTAAGTAATTGCTGCACATGTATATAACATCTTTAGAATATAGGGTATGCCTCACCTACGATCCTCATTTGGGAGATTGAAACTACATTTAAAACCAACTGGAAAAGTCACATTCAGAATCCTGTTAGAGTTTAAAACATGTTCATTGAGAAGTATCTGCCATGTCCTGTCTTTTTCCATGACATTTTCCAAATCTCTACACTGCTGAAATACTTCCTTATTAAGTAGCACTTCCACTTAATAAGCAGAAGAAACTTTATTGCCCATCAGCCAAAAGGAAGTGCTTCACTGCAATGACTGCAGTCAAATGACACCATGCTAAGTTTTCTTGTAGAATTATGAAGACTTTGTATTCCTTTCTTCAGATCAGCAGAAACATGCATCAAGGAAACCAAACCACCATCACTGAATTCATTCTCCTAGGACTCTCCAACCAGGCTGAACATCAAAACCTCCTCTTTGTGCTTTTCCTGGGTATGTACCTGGTCACTGTGGTTGGGAATGGGCTCATCATTCTGGCCATCAGCTTGGATACGTACCTTCATACCCCCATGTATCTCTTCCTTGCCAATCTATCCTTTGCTGATATTTCCTCTATTTCCAACTCAGTCCCCAAAATGCTGGTGAATATTCAAATCAACAGCCAATCCATCTCTTATGAGAGCTGCATCACACAGATATACTTTTCTATTGTGTTTGTCGTCACTGACAATTTGCTCTTGGGGACCATGGCCTACGACCGCTTTGTGGCGATCTGCCACCCTCTGAATTACATAACTCTCATGCGACCCAGGTTCTGCATTTTGCTCACTGTCATCTCGTGGCTCCTCAGTAATATTATAGCTCTGACGCACACCCTTCTGCTCATTCAATTGCTCTTCTGTGACCACAACACCCTCCCACACTTCTTCTGTGACTTGGCCCCTCTTCTCAAACTGTCCTGTTCAGGCACAATGATCAATGAACTTGTGTTGTTTATTGTGGGTTTATCAGTTATCATCTTCCCCTTTGCACTCATCTTCTTCTCCTATGTCTGCATCATCAGAGCTGTCCTGAGAATATCATCCACACAGGGAAAGTGGAAAGCCTTCTCCACTTGTGGCTCTCACCTGACAGTTGTATTACTGTTCTACGGAACCATTGTAGGTGTGTACTTTTTCCCCTCCTCCACTCACCCTGAGGACACTGATAAGATTGGTGCTGTCCTATTCACTGTGGTGACACCCATGATGAACCCCTTCATCTACAGCTTGAGGAATAAGGATATGAAAGGTGCCCTGAGAAAGCTCATCAATAGAAAACTTTCTTTCCTTTGATGCCCTGGACATCTACATTCTTTTAGTCTACACAATCAGATAAATGATTCAACCCAGAGTGTATGGCACAGTTATGATGGTTCAGCTTTTGATGAACTTGCAGATATCTGTCTCCTATTCCAACTGCTGAGGGAGTTGGAGCTTTTCCACTTAGCTCTTGTCTTGGAAACAAAACCAGTAACCACCATGGTAAGTCACAAGAACGACATGCATCCTTAGAGAGTAGATTAGTGGTAACCAGGGCACAGGAGAAGAGAAGTGGAGTGGAGTTGAATAGAGGTTGATTAATGGGTACAACAATGCAGTTAGATAGACTAAATAGGACCTAATGTTTGATGAATCATTATGGGGGACTATGGTAAACAACAATTTGTTATATATTTCAAAATAGCTAAAAGAGAATAATTCCAATGTTCCCAGCATAAAGAAAAGATAAATGTTTCAGGTGATGGATATCCTAATCCCCTAATTTGATTATTACACATTATATGAATATATCAAACTATCAAATGTTCCCCCAAAATATGGGGGACAATTTATCAATAAAAATACTTGTATGAATAAATAAAAAATTTACGTATAAAAAATAGAGATTAATTTTAAAACACACACCTTAATTACAATCTATATTATTACAAACTTTGATACAAATTATTTAAAACCTATATTATATCACAGGTGCATATAGTGCCTACAGTCTAGCTTTTTTAGCTTTGAAGACAATTACTACTTCTTTCTTTAATCTACATTTCTTTAGGTCAGCTTTTCTCAGAGCTGACCTAAAACTTTGACCTTTGCTTTGTTAAGGTACTATTCAGTGAGATGTTTGATGGTTGCAACAACAAAGATTCCCATGGTCAAATAATTTTTGGCAACTCTGAGTTATATGAAGCAAAATGTATTAACTGGACAACTTCCCAGAACCTTTAGTGTCATGTAAATCTCCAAGAGGGTAAGATGGTACACAGCATTTCTCAAGACTAAACTTGAGATAACTGAAATTCAATTTTTTCCATCATACAGAACCTGATTCATCACAGAGTTGTTCATGGAACTAGCATTGTACAAATATGTTTTAGGAAACATGACTCCAGATGACTTCAATTATTTCAATGGAAAACCACCGAGTTTATGTATAAAGGTATCAGTTATAGTTCGGACTCTGTCCCCAACAGCTATGTAGTATATAGTAGACACTTAAAACAATGTGATACTTTTTTTTAACCGCCCAGCCTCCTGGCTTCCAACTCCAACCTACCTGCCCTGCCAAATTAAGTTTATTTTTTCCCAGCTGAAGCTGACTTCCATTCTTCTCTAAACTTGGAATCATCCAACCTATTTAAGAGGAAACGTATAATCAGCCACCTGCCTTTCTCCATGCTATCTCCATGCTTGATGCTTCCTTTTAGTTTTCATTATAAATGTAAAACCCACCTGCTTTTGTATGGGCTACCAAATAAGCCTCTCAACAGTTCTAGCCTTCCTCAAGGACCTCAGTATCCATCCTGTTTCATCCATAGTTCCAACATGGAACATCACAGAACTCTGCCTTCATTATTCCATGTGGAGAAGTAGAAAGGGTCCTAGATTTGTAATCAAGAGACATGGAGTCTGGACCAACTCTACAGCTAATTCACTGCATGTTACTAATCTCAGTTTCTTTTTTCTGTGATCTTGCAATTGGTCTAATATGAAAAAAGAAAGTTTTATAACAGCATGTATCATAAAAATCCATTTTTTGTCAAACAGAATTTGTATAAAGAGATGCCTCAGAGGAGAGCCAACAAAATATAAGTGGTCATGGCAGATTCCATTTCCCAAAAATGGCCACAATATTTCCACCCCATGTGCTCTTGAAGTACTCTACCACTTCTCCATCAAGAGGTGGAGCCCATGACCTTCACCGTTGAGCTTGGCTTTGAATACATTTTTGACCAATAGAGCACCCCATTAGTACTGTTGCATGATTTCTGAGGCTGTCTTAGAAGAGCCAATTCAGCTTTTTTATGGACTAAATGTTTGTGTCCCCCCAAAATTCATATGTTAAAATCATAACCCCCAAAGTGATGGTAGTAGGAGGTGGAGCCTTTGAAAGCTGAGTACATCATGAGGATGAAGTCCTCATACATTATTAGTGCCTTTATACAGGGGATCCCAGAGAACTCTATTTCTGCCACATGGAAAATACAACAAGAAATCAGCAGTCTGAAACCAGAAGAGAGGCCTCATCAGAACCTGACCATCTCAGCTAGCACACTCATTTCAGACTTTCAGCCTCCAGAACTGTGAAAAAGAAATGTTTTTTAAGCCACCAAGCTCATGGTAATTTATCATTGCATCCCAGACAGACTAAGATACACTTTCACCTGGCTCACTGTCTTGGGACATGGACCTCTGGGGCTCTGAGTTGCTCTGGAAGAAGTCCCACTACCCTGAAGCCACCATGCTGGAGAGACCATATAGAAAGACTACACAGAATTCAAGACAGTTGTCCGAGGAGTCCCAGCTGCACTGGTCCAACAGCGTTTCAGTCTCCCCACCTAGTTACCAACATGTGAGTGAGTTTTCAGGTGATTCCAGCCTCAGCCCCAACCACAAGGCACATGAGAGCCCAAGTGAAAACTACCTAGCCAAGCCCAGTCAACCCCTAGAACCCAAAAGACAACCATAAAATGATTGTTATTAAGTTTCTACCATTTGGAGTGGTTTGTACACAGTAATATATAACCATAACAGCGGTTTTGCTTGGGTCATGGGATAAAATGATTCATATTACATTCTGTATTGCTTTAACATTTTACAGTGACTGCCATTATAGGAAGAGGGAAAAGCTTTTTTAAATTTTAATGAATATGAACTGTCTTTCCTATTCAACCACCCTGCTTAACATGGTACCAGAATTTTCTGAGTTATATAAATATTAGTTGGGTGAACTTGGGATTCCCCACCCCCCAACCTTTATTCTGGTTAATTCTAGTCCATATTTGATAGAATAAGGACCACTAGGGTTAAACGCAGGTGATTGGGTCTAAACTGGTCCCATCCCTGTTGGCCTGTGCTGAACCTCTTATCTCTGATGTGTAGGTCCCACAGGAGGCTGGAAAGTAGAACTTCATCTGCAGTGAGTAACAGAAACGTTAATTTGGCCAGATTTAGACTTGCATGTACATTGAGAGTCCGCCTGAGAAAATGAATTAGGATTAGATTTGGGACACAGAACAGAATTGAGTAGGAAAATAGAAAGTCACAAACTTTTATAAAAATCCGGACAAGTCTTTGCAGAGGAAATGCGTAAATCTGTACCTAGATACTTTTATTTCCCTGAATCATTCTCCAATTTGCCATTTTCAAGAAACATTTATTGAGAACTTTCTATTTTTCAGGCTCTGAATCTGGGACTAAAAGAATGAATAATTCACAGTGTATGACCTCAGTGCACTCTTGACCTAAAAAGAAAAATTAACTTAAAAATGATTTTACATGATTTTTAAGACTTGATAAGTGAAGACAATGTTTGGTCAATAATTAATGTCATCAGATTAAGAAAACATAAATATTTTGGGCAAAGTACAGCCAACTGAATTTCACACTATTCTTGTTCTTTTGTGTTAACCATACCTGAGAAAAGCCAATTTGTGATTTTGTGAATAAATCAACAGAAACCCATGTCATCTCACTGTAGCTAACACAAATGCAAGAGGACAGCCTAGAAACACACACAAAAAAATCTACACACTGGCTAGTAATAACTTATAAAACGTCATCTATAAAGGATCAGCAAATATTTACTTACTGATCACTAGAAATTTTTTAGTACCTATTGAGAGTCAAAATGAAATGAAGCAATGCTGTTGCTTCCTTGGCTCTTACTTCATAGTGCATAAGACAGACAATGAACATATAAATAAAGACATCATTGATATAATATGAGGTGGTAAGAAGAATTCAATGAGAGGTAAAGCAGGTATGGAGACAATGAAACAGAGAGTGGCTTATGATAGCAAAGGAAGTTTAGACCTTGGGGAAGGACTTTCTTAGATATTTGAGCAGAGAACTGAATAGAATAAGAGAGTGAACCATGAGATCTGGGGACACATTCCAATACAAGGGAAGAGCAGGTTTAAAATCCTTATGTGGCAACAGGTTTGGCATTCTCCATGGACAGCATTCTCCATGGCTAGGGCAGAGTGAGTAGGGAGGGTGGAAGCACATACAGTCATGGAGGTAATTAGAAACCCATCCAGGCTGAGTCTTATAGGCCATAGTAAAGAATTTTATTTTATGTAAATAAAATAAGTATTTAAAGTCATAGGGCTTGGTGACATTACCTAAGGAGTAACTAAGAGAGAGAGAGCAAGGTCAATGACAAAGCCCTGGTAAACTCTAATATTTAAGAAACAGAATAAACTAATAGTCAGGAAGACAAAGGAAGAATGTGAAAATTTGTCCAGGAAAAAAGGAGCAACTGTTTCAAATACCACAGGACCCAAACCATGACTCCTGAAATCATACTTTCTGATCTGCTCTCTTCAACTCAGACAGCTATCATCCCTAGTTATCTCTCAAGCAGTCCTGAATCCTCAGCATTGAAATCAAAATGAAACTACCTCCCTCAGAACAGATTTTTCAGAAGATGAAAAAAATTTCAAATTTCTTCTTTGCCTCTGTCTTCCTTCCACTTGCATATGTCCCTCTATATATATTCTCCTTTTAACAGAGGATTGTAAATGACTCAGAACTACAAACCTCTTTTAAAATTGGCATACAGTTTTAGGTAATACCATCTGTGACACTTTTAACCACCCTAGAATGATCAAGAACATCTTCTACTTACTGTGATAATAAAAAGAATAATATACTGTAACCAAGTGTAGTTTATCCCCAAATTACAAGAATAGTTTAACATTCAAAAATCAAAAAATGCTATCCATCACATTAATAAACAAAAACAAAACTACATTATCAGCTCAGTAGACACAGAAAATCCTAAGTCCATTCCTGATTTTAAAAAGAAAAATACTATGAAAAGAAAAAACAGGAATCAAAGGGAACTCTCTTATGCGATAAAGATCATCTGTGAAAAATCTACATGAGGAATAGTGGGAAAATAAGATTATTCCCTAATATAAACAATGGGATAGAAATTTAAGTTCTCCTCATTTCCATTTAACAGTGTATTGGAAATTCTAGCCAGTGCAATAAGACAAGAAAAAGAAATAAAACTACTCAAATTAGAAAGAAGGAGATAAAACTGCTTTTATTCGTAGACAACACAATTGTGTATGTAGAAAATCAAAATGAATAAACAAAAGAAGCTACTAAAACTAATAAGTGAGTTTAGTGAAGTTGCAAGATACAAATATACTAGCATAAAGACAGACATATAAACAAATGAGACTGGATAGAGAAACCAGAAATAAACCCAAATATGATCAACCAATATTTGACAAGGGCACCAAGAATACACAGTGGAGAAATTATAGTCCCTTCAACAAATGTTATTGAGAAAACCAGATTTCCACATGCAAAAGAATGAAGTTGGATGCTAATCACACAGCATACACAAAAATTAATCCAACATGAATTAAAAACTTACATAAATGTAAATCCTGAAACTATCAAACTCTTAGGAGAAAATGCAGAGAAAAATGTTCATGATTTTGGTCTTGGCAACACTTTCTTAGCTATGACACCAAATGCACAGGCAACAAAAGCAAAACTAAACAAGTTGGACTGCATCAAATATTTAAAAGCTGCTTCTCTTCAAAGGAAACAGTCAACAGAGTAAAATGACAACCTATGGAATAGGAGAAGATATTTGCAAATCATATATCTGATAAGGGATTAATATCTAAAATATACAACTAACTTGTACAACTCAATAGGGAAAAAAAAAGTAATTGAATTAGAAGATGGGCAAAAGACCTAAACAGACATTTTTGCAAAGAAGATGTAAAAATGGCCAACAGGTGTATGAAAAGATGTTCAACATCACTATTCAGCAGAAAAATGCAAATCAAAACCACAATGAAATATCACCTCACATATGTCAGGATGGCTATTCTCAAAAAGTCAAAAGATAAGTGTTGGAGAAGGTGTGGAAGAAAAAAATAAACACTTGTTCATTGTTACTGGGAATGTAAATTGGTATACAATCCAACAACTCCATTTCTGGGTTTTTATCCAAAGAAAATGAAATCAGTATCTCAAAGATCTATCTGCACTCTCATGTTAATTGCAGCATTAGTCACTGTGGCTAAGATAGAGTAAAAACTTGTGTCTATAGATGGATGAATGGATAAAGGAAATGTGGTATACATATACAATGGAGTATTATTTATTAATAGCTATAAAAAAGAACAGAAGATACCAGCATCTGTGACAACACGGATGAACCTGGAGGACATTATGCTAAGTGAAATAATCCAGACCCAGAAAGGCAAATACTGTATGATATCAATTATATGTGGAATCTAAAAAAATCCAACTCACAGAAGCAGAGAACAATGGTTTCCAGTGGCTGGAGGTGGAGGAAAATAATATAATGATCAAAGGGAACAAATTTTCAGTTATAAAATGAACAAGTTCTGGAGATTTAATATGCAGCATGGGTGGTGATGGGTGCATTGATTAATTTTTCTGATAATGATTACACAATGTAATGATTATTACAGTACATATATCAAGTCATCAAATTATACACCATATATATATGTGTGTATATATACACATCTTTCCTTGGCTCTTACTTCATAGTGCATAAGACAGACAATGAACATATAAATAAAGACATCATTGATATAATATGAGGTGGTAAGAAGAATTCAAT
>NW_012106230.1:86773-97190 GCF_000951045.1 Mandrillus leucophaeus
TAATGATTACACAATGTAATGATTATTACAGTACATATATCAAGTCATCAAATTATACACCATATATATATGTGTGTATATATATATACAATCTGTATTCAATAAATCTTTTTAAACTAAAAAATTTTAATGGGCAAAAGATCTGAATAGGTATTTCTCCAAAATGATATACAACTGGTCAACAGGTATACGAAAAGATGCTTAACATCATTCATCAACAGGGGAATGTAAAGCAAACCACAATGAGATATCACCTCACACTTGTTAGGATAGTTTTTTTTTTTTTTTTAAGAAAAGATATGTTTGTGAGGACATGGAGTAATTGGAACCCTTGTACACTGTTGTGGGAAATGTAAGATGATGCAACTTCTATAGGAAACAGTATGAAGTTTTCTCAAAAAACTGAAGATAGAATTATCATATGACCCAGCAATAAATATCCAATACTTCTGAGTATTTATCCAAAAGAATTGAAACCAAGATATCAATATGTGTGCAATGTGTGTGTGTGTGTGTGTGTGTGTGTGTGTGTGTGTGTGTGTACTCCCATGATCATTGAAGCATTATTCATAGTAGCTGAGATGTGGAAATAACCTAAATGTCCACTGGCATATGAAGAGATAAAGAAAATGTGGTACAGTTGGTCCTCTGCCTCTGTGGGTTCCACAGTCGTGGATTCAACCAACCTTGGATCAAAATGGTTGAAAAACAATTGTGTCTGTACTGAATGTGTATAGACTTTTTCCTTGTCATTATTTTTAAAACAATACAGTATAACAACTATGTAAATAGCACTTATGAATAGCATTTACATTGTATTCGGGATTATAAGTAATCTAGAGATCATTTAAAGTATACAAGAAGATGTGCATAAGTTTATATGCAAATATTACATCATTTTAGATCAGGGACTTGAGCATCTGCAGATTTGGGTATTTGTGGAAGGTCCTGGAAACAATCCCCCATGGAGACCAAGGGATGACTATATATATTAGAATATTACTCATCTTTTAAAAAGAAGGAAATCTTACCATATGCAACTACATAGATGAACCTTGAAAACATTATGCTAAGTGAAATAAGACAGTCACAGAAAGACAAATACTACATGATTTCACTTTAAGGTATCTAAAATAGTCAAACTCGTAAAAGCAAAAATAGAATGGTGGTTGCCAGGTGCTTGGGGACAGGAAGAGTAAGGAATTGTAGTTCAGTAGGTATAAAGTTCCAGTTATGCAAGATGAATAAATTCTGGAGATTTGCTGTAGAACATCATACTTATGGTTAACAACACCATACTAAACTCAAAATTTGTTAAGAGGGTAAATCTCATGTTATCTGTTCTTGCCACAAGTTACAAAAATTAAAAAGACTGACCATGCTAAGTTTTGGTGAGGATTTGGAAGAACTGGAACTCTCATGCACTGTTATCACTGTTGGTGGGAATGTTTAGTGATACAACCACTTTGAGAACAGTTTGGCTGTTTCCTAAGAAATTAAACATATACCTACTATGTAATCCAACCACTTCACCTTTAGGTATTTACCTTAAAAAACTGAAAGTATATATCCATATAAAGGTTGTTCATGAATATTCACAGCAGGTTTGCTTATAATAGCCAAAAAGTGGAAACAATTAAAATCCCCATAAATAGATGAATGAATAAACGAACGTGGTATACAATGTAATAATGCTCAGCAATAATGTGGAATGGATTATTGATATACACAACAATGTTAATGTTTCTCAAAATAATTATGCTAAGTAGAAGAAGTCAGATATGAGTCCATTGACATAAAATTTATATAAAATTCAAACTAATGTAAAGGACAAAAAGCAGACCAGTAGTGGCCTGAGAGTGTAGATGGGTAATGATGGGAAGGGGCACATGGGAGGAAGTGTAGTAGGTATAAGGAAACTTGGGAAGTGATGTACATGTTCATTATCTTGCTTGTGGTGATGGTTTCATGAGTGTATACATGTCAAAACTTATCAGATTGCACACTTTAAATATATATGGTTTATTGCATGTCAAATCTCAATAAAACTATATTTTAAAGTTTCAGTAAATTAGAAGGGATTTCAGATACATCTTTTGAATGATGTATTTTGATAATAATGATAGACATAACAAAAATAACAAAGTAAATATATACATATGTCTATATATACAATTCCATATTTTTAAATGCTAATAAATAGTAATAAATAACAATAATCCGTGTTTGGAAAGGAATATTGAATTCCTTAGGTAATCACTTAAGACTGAAAAAGAAGACCTGAAGGGAAGGTTAGTGCCTGCTTCTAGGCACTAAGCCGATTAGCTATTTATTGAAGCACTCTGAGCCAAGAGATATTCTGGAAGGGCTTTGAAGGCAATACTTTACCTGAGCCCACCTGCCCTTTCTGAGGGAGTTACAGATTCCCCCAGAGTCTCCTCATTGGCCTACAAGAGGGCTGAAATGAGTTCCATGAACTTCATAATAATGTGAGTCCATCAAACTCACCCACCTCAGCCCACAACTACCAAACATGGAGATCAAGAATGCAACTGAAACCCAGAAAACCTCTGAAGCAAACTATAACCAGGAACTAGGGCCTGGGAGAAGGAGAAGAAAGAGTGCAGAAGGGTAGTTATGAGATAAGAGTATGTACTTTGGAGTCAGAGACCTGAAAATAGAACCTCCCTCATGTGCCACTTTCTTGCTACATCTAGTCAAGTCACATAATGTCTCTGAGTCTTAGATTTTCCTTTTTCTTTTGCTAAATGGGGTCAATAAAAATTGCTTTTCATTAACATTGTTAGGAGAGCTAAAATAAAGGATTAATGTAAAGCTTTTAGCATTGTACCTAGGATATGGTAAGTGTGCACTAGCTTAAGAATTAAGTTAAAAAATTATTTGAGAACTCGACTCCTGGAAATGTCCAGGTTTAAAGCTAATCTGGGCCCAGGAGAGACTGTTTCAGACAGTTCTGCAATAAAGAGGCCCAGAGATCAGCTATGGGTCCCTCTGCCCATCACTACTCACTAGGCTGTGGAGCCTGGACAAGCACCATAATAACATGAATAACAGTAATTAATAACACTAAATAATGTTTATAACATTACCGAATGCCCTCCAATTATCCAAATATACCAAGTTATTGTGAGAATAAATGAGATACATGTAAATCATGTTCCAGAGTAAGTGCTCAGTAAGTATTATTTCACAGAGGAGAAGCAGGCTGAACAGCACTAATTAATCTGAAGCCACACTGCTAAGAAGTGGCAGACTGGATACTTTGGTGCCAAGTTCTGAGTTCTTTCCACAACAAAGATATGTCTAACACCCACCACAGATGTTGATGTGCTCCGAAAATATTTGCGTGACAGTTAATATTTGGAAAATGATCCTCAAGAGGCATTCTGTGGTATTCCTTCACCCCAATCTGCAGTTTGTAAATGATTACTACAAGAGCGGACATGTGATCCCAAACCTCTTGGCCATAGGTGCTAATTGTTCCCCTATACCTTTTCCTAAATATGCCCAGCCAACTCCTTTATAAAATATTTATTATATCTCCTTAAAACGAACATTGCTTAAATTCAGAAGTTGCTGTTTAATCTACATACTTCACTTTATCATGCACAACTATACACACACACACACATATACACAAAGTCACATTATACAATACTAGCACATAGGGGCTATAAAATGAACGTTGTTGACTGCCATCTACACCAACAGATTGGACTTTTACCTTTTCTTCACCAGATGAAAGGAAAAAGAAAACTGCAATAACAATAAATTCTGGTCGAGGGATTATATAGAGTAGGCAATAGATTACAGCTAGCAACAGTGTGCACGTCAGATAGGAGCTCAGGCCTAGCTGGGTAGAAGCCTCACCCAACTACCTGCTTGCCGACCTTGAGACTATTACTCAATATCTCTAAGCCTCAAGTGCCTCACTTACCTAAAAAGCAGAGATAATAATAGAACCTACCTCATAGGGATGTCCCGTAAATTAAATCAAATAATTCCTATAGCAAGCTTATTGTTAAGTCCTGGAAGATAATAATGCCTAATAAGTGTAACTTGTTATTATTATTATTATTACAGTTTTCCTTATTGTTATTCAAAAATCACAGAAACAAGAAGACAACAAAAAAGAAAGAATAAATGGATAAATGACGAAATTTGAAAAATCCCTTTGGATCAAAACAGTAGTTGTATTTGTAGACTGCTTTATAATTTTCCAAATATTTTTGCTTCACTCATCAAGTATTTATTGTGTCAGGCAATGCACTGCGTTCTGCAGATACTAGCGAATAAGACAGAGGCAATCCTTGTCCATTTATGCATTAGATCCTCAAAACCACAGTCCTATAAGGTAGATAAATCTACTTGACAGATGAGAAAACTGATGACTGAAGAAGTTACAACTTAAAAGCAGACACTGGAACCTGAGGTTCAAATATTTATTGAGTGCCTTTCACGTGCTAGGTGCTATACTAGGAACTGGACATACAGAAATGAAGCTCAGATTTAAAAAAAAAAAAAATTGCTCTCATGTTGCTTACTTTCTAGTTGTGAGCACTAGAAAATGTCAAACACATAAAACATCTAATATGTCAGATGGTGAATACACAGAATAATAAATCAGAAAGTGGAGATGGGGAGTTCAGGTGCGATTTTGCATAGGGTTACCTGGGAAACCTCTCCAGAAGGTGCTATTGAGAAAAGACAGAAAAGATGGGGAAACGAAAGAATGATATATTTCACAGGGGTCCATTTAGGGTCTTCAAGAAGCCTTTGATTTGCTCAGGGCTTTCCTAACAGCCTCTTTTACCTCCTTGTTTCTCAGGCTATAGATAAGGGGATTCAGCATTGGGGTCACCACAGTGTAGAGCACAGACACCACTCGGTCTCCCTCAGAGGACTGGCCTGTGTTGTCTCGCAGGTACATGAAGATGAGGGTGCCAAAGAAAAGAGCCACGGCAGTGAGGTGGGAGGCGCAGGTGGAGAAGGTCTTGGCCCGGCCTCCAGCAGAGCGGATCTGCAGGATGGCCATGATGATAAACAGGTAGGACACCAAGATCACCAAGATACAGACAGGCATGACAAAAACAGCAAACACAATAATCACCACTTCCTGAGTGTAGCTGTCCCCACAGGAGAGTTTTAATAGAGGAGGGAGGTCACAGAAAATGAAGTTGATTTCATTGTTTCCACAAAAGGAGAGAGTGAAGGCTGTGACCGTTCGAACAAAGGCACTGAAAAAACCAGCAACGTAAGCCCCAGTGACTAAACCCCAGCAGGCCTTCTCGGTCATGATGGTGACATAAAGCAGGGGCTGGCACACGGCCGCGTAGCGGTCATAGGCCATGATGGCCAGGAGGTAGCAGTCGATGGAGGCAAAGAAGGTGAAGAGGAAGAACTGAGCTGCACAGCGAGCCTGGGAGACGGTTGTGCCACTCTCCCACAGCACAGCCAGCATCTGAGGGATGATGGTGGACGCGTAGCAGACGTCCACCAAGGAAAGGTGGCTGAGGAAGAAGTACATTGGGGTGTGGAGCCGACGATCTCCGCGGATCAGAAGGATCATGCCTGTGTTCCCTAATGTAGTGGCAAGATAGAAACTCAAAAATATGAGGAAGAGAGGAACCCTCCACTGGAGACGTTCAGTAAATGCAGTAAGGAAGAACTCCGTCACTACGGTGTAATTCCTTTCAGCCATCCATCCAGTGGTTCACCTGCAACGGCTAAGACAAGAGCCAGAGGAGGGGACACCTCAAGAGAAGTTGAAATGATTTCAAGTAACAAAGCTTTAAATTGAATGTCTTACATGTTGGCACTCAACTTCAACACACTTTTCAGTCAAAGATAGATATAGACAGATAGAGAGCTCACTCACTGTAACAGAAGATAAAGAGTGATGAATGCTTCTATCGTAGAAAGAACAGAGAGCAAGCGGTTCCCAGACTTACAAGTCAGCACTTGTATTTGCAACTGTCCCCAATTAGCTGTTTGATCTTACACAAGGCACTTAACCTCTCTGAACCTCAATTTCCTCCTCTGCCAAAAGGGAATCATAATGCTCACCCTGCTTATGAGATAAGGTTAATGCATAGGTTAAAACAGAGGCAAAAGCACATTGCACATTGGAAAGCTAAAAGCACTCCACATATATAAGGTGGCTATTTAAAATTTTAAATGAATGTTTTAAGGAAGGAAAATTTATATTCTCTTAACAAAAACATATAAACAAAAATATCTATTAGCAATCAGCAATGGGCTCTACTTGTAGGAATATTACTATTCTCAGTCTAACAACATGAAAGTTTAACAAACAGCTGTTACCCTAATTAGAGTTGACTAGCTTATTAAGGGTGTACATAAACACATACTCAAATGTTAACCTTGAAATCAAAAGAGCAAACGTAAGTTTTTTTAGGCACCTAACAAAGCTCCATAAACCTTGTTTGGTCATTCTCAAAGCCCCTAATAAAAACAGTAGCTTGAAAATAAACAGCATCCAAATTTGAAAGCAGAAATATTTTTGTAGTCTGGTGTTGTCTGAGTGCTGTTGGAGGAATTCAGGTTAATAAATTTGGGCGTTCTTAGTGGAGTTCTAGAACAGGGCTGTAAAGGAGGGCTTCCATAGTGTTTGAATACCTGATGTACCGGCAGCCAGACCAATACTGAGCTGATCCATTAAGGAGAATAACAAAGAAAACAAATTAGATCTGAAAGTCATGAGCTGGACACAAACTGTCCTCACCTGAATTCTACTTTGCTAATGCCCTCCTCTTTTGTTTCGTGTGTCGTCTGCCCATCACCTGCCAATCCAAAGGACACCTGGCTTCTAGTTTACCCACACTGCCTGTAAGACCCTGGGCAAGTCATATTTCCTCTCTGGGCTTCAGTTACCTTGTCTTTGTTCCCTTCCCATAAACAAAATTGCAGATATCCCCATAATCATAGCAACCTGATGAGATGGGGTCACTTCCAATACTTCTGTGTTTTATTCTCACTTCTAGGAGTCTCTCTCTTTCCTCTACCCCTTGACAAAGCAATATATCCCTGATGCTAGTGTTTCCTTAGATTTTTTTTAGACTTACTTTGAGATAACAAGACTAGGGGACCAGACTTTCTCCCTGAGCTTCCAATCTAGCATGAAACCTTGCTGATGTGCTTCTTATATTCACTGTCCCAGCATCACATCCTAATTGGTTCCCAAGGTGATTCTCCAGAGGAAGGTGATTTATCTTCATATGACTTCCTAACAAGGTGTCTAATTAATATCTTTGAAAGTTTCTCTTGAATTTCAAACTTCCAAACCCCATCCCTCAGCAAGGTTCCTAGTCTTGTCTTCTTCCTGCCTTGTGCCAAAAGAAATGTACTTCTTTGAAGGTTTCCTATATCTCAGTTGGGAGTTTTTTCAGGGGTTTTACCCAATGCCACCCCAGCCAGCTATGAACTGATCCCCAAAGGAGGCTTTAATAAGCATACGCTTTTGCTCCCCATTGCCAAAACATGCTGTAATTGATGACTTCGAAAGTTCACCATTTGGCAGAAGCAGAGAATGGTGCAGGTGGGGAGTCATAAGATAAAATGTTGGAGAGGCCAGAGTGGGCGGGCTGTGAACAGACTTCCACCAGGCAAGCTGAGCAAATTCTTGATGGTAACCAACCCCTCCACCATAGCACTAGTTCTCAAACTTCAGTGTGCATAAGAATTTATCCAAAGAATTTGTTTAAAATGTAAATAGCAGTGCCCCACCTCCATAGATCAATGCAGATGCAGTACATCTGCCGTGGGAGCAGTATCTACATTATGAAGAGGCATACCAGTGGATTTCCATACAGTAAATCTCCAAAAATTGTGGCAACAATGTCTTGGGATTGGGACCTCTAGGCCTGCCTGCCCCTCTGTATGTCCTGCCATAAACTAAAGTAAAATGATAAAGACATGTTCTTGCAAAGTATGATTTCTCCAAAGTCCTATCAGTGCCTTTCTTCCTCACAGGAGACCTGAGGTAGGGTGAATGTGATGTTTCCCTGTCTTACAAATTTTAAAAACCTAGATACAGAAAGGACTCCGGAGCTTCTTGGCAGCAAAACAATGACTTGGACCAGGTCAGTGCTCAGTTGATCTGGAATATGGCGCTAGGCAAAAGGACCCCAGGGTAGTGGTTCTCAAGCTTCACTGAACATTAGAATTACCTGGGAAGCAATTTCTGAGGCCCCAATTATACCCCTTAACAATTGCATCAGAATGCCTGAGTGTAGGAGCCGAACACAGTAATTTTCGTAAATTCCCTGGTGATTATAACCTGTAGCAGATTTGAGAACCATACCGGAAGGCTTCTACTTTGAAGGCCTTACCTTTCCCCAGGTATCACAGGTAGACGTTCCAGGAAAATATGTTCACTGTTCTCATAAATCTGGAGACCACTGAATACTATATTCTTCACATGGAAAATCACATTACATATTAGCATATTAAAGGATCTACAAAATCCTAGAATTAAGAAACCTTGGCAAACTAACACAGGAACAGAAAAACAAATACCACATATTCTCACTTATAAGTGGGAGCTAAATGATGAGAATACATGAACACATAGAGGGGAACAACATACACCGGGGCCCATTGGAGGGTGGAAGGTGGGAGGAGGGAGAGGATCAGGAAAAACAACTAACAGGTTATTACCCATTAGGCTTAACACCTGGGTGATGAAATAAACTGTACAACAAACCCCCATGACACAAGTTTATCTTTGTAACAAACCTGTACATGTACCCCTGATATTAAAAGTTAAATAAAAATAAAAATAAAAAAGGAAACCTCATCAACTTTCTCCTAACCCACCATTTCCCAAAAGAAATTGAGCACAGAACTTCTTTTTCATTAGCATCCTACAGAACTAGAGTTCTAAGGGAAGGATGCTCCTTAGGCAGTACAGCTCTAAAGAGGCTCAGGAACTGTCCAAATGCTAAACAGCAAAGTAGTAATTGTTCCAAGAAACAGCATCTCCTGATGACTCATCTCAGGATCTGGCTCCTTGAAGTCTCTGACTGACTCCCCCAGGAGTAATCACTCCTACTGGGAAAAGAATTAGAAGGGAGTCTGGGGGAGCAACATCATTCCAGGCGGATCCCTCAGGAACTGCGGAAGAGGAAACCACCCTGCCCTTTAAAGAATGTCTCTCTCTTTGATTGTGAAGTGGATCCAATGGCTGAGCCCCTGCAGTTCTACTATCTAATTACAGCAACCCCCTCATTGCTACCCCATATAAAAGAGACTGTGAGGCCAACAAGGCTCTGCTTTCAGGAAAACATAGTCAAACTTAAAACAACTGGCTTATTTAAGTGGCTTCACTGAATCATTCTATAAGGCATACATAGACTAAAACATTACATTGTACCCTGTAAATATGTAAACACAATTATTATTTGTCAATTAAAATTTTTAATTAGAAAAAACACTATCAGAATGAGTATTAAGATGGTTGGCCAGTCCCCGAAGAGAAGCAAAATGAACCTCGGAGTATAGATTGAAATTTCATATATTGTGAGTATTAGAGCCTATAAAACTGAAGTAAAAGAGGTTTAGATTTTTTTTTCTAGGAGCTATAGATCTGAGCAGAATTTGGGAAGGAAAATCCAACAGGAAAATCCAACAGCAAAGACCAACTTAGCTGCTTACTGTATGCCAATTCACTCTTCTAAGAGATGATAGATGATGATAAATCAGACGATAGATACAATTGATAGTAGATAGATTCACAGATATATGATTAGGTAGATAGACAGATGATAGATAAATGGATGATAGATAATAAATAGGTAGATGACTGATAGAAAATAGAAATAGATAGATAAATAGATAGAGATAGATAGATAGATAGATAGATAGATAGATAGATAGATAGATAGACAGATAGATAGATGATAGATACATAGATTCATTTAATCCACAAAACAATTTCATGAACTAGGTACTATTATTATGTTCATTTCAAGGAGATGAGAAAATTTAGGCATGGATTGTTGAAGTAGACCACCAATAATCCCACAGTAAGTGGCAGAGCTAGAGTTTAACCCATGTGGTCTGTCTCCGGAAGGCACACTCCTAATTCCTATAGCATATTGCTAACTCTCATGAAGATGTCTCTGAACTCCACGTCTGGGAATAATTGAGGGGTTCTTCCTTCTATGTCTGTATTTACCTTGTAGCTTTTTAGGAAGAAGGGAACTCAGCTAACAGACGAGACCTAAGTCTCAAAGTGAATAGATTGTGGTAGGAAATTCTTGGGGCACTCGACCAGGCCCTCGCTCCTCCTACAAAGTATCACCATGGCCACTGGTGAAGGGCTGGCCTTACCTTTCTAACCATAGTCGACTGGATCAGAAAAAGATCCGAGATG
>NW_012106230.1:97240-163611 GCF_000951045.1 Mandrillus leucophaeus
AGATAGATAGATAGATAGATAGATAGATAGATAGATAGATAGATAGATAGATAGATAGATGATAGATAGATTCATTTAATCCACAAAACAATTTCATGAACTAGGTACTATTATTATCTTCATTTTAAGGAGATGAGAAAATTTAGGCACAGATTGTTGAAGTGGACCACTAATAATCCCACAGTAAGTGGCAGAGCTAGAGTTTAACCCATGTGGTCTGTCTGCGGAAGGCACACTCCTAATTCCTTTAGTATATTGCTAACTCTCGTGAAGATGTCTCTGAACTCCACGTTTGGGAATAATTGAGGGGTTCTTCCTTCTGTGTCTGTATTTACCTTGTAGCTTTTTAGGAAGAAGGGAACTCAGCTAACAGATGAGACCTAAGTCTCAAAGTGAATAGATTGTGGTAGGAAATTCTTGGGGCACTCGACCAGGCCCTCGCTCCTTCTATGAAGTATCACCATGGCCACTGGTGAAGTGCTGGACTTACCTTTCTAACCATAGCCAATTGGATCAGAAAAAGACCCAAGATGACTTTATTTCAAGGGATAATCCTCTCTTCTTCCAAAAAGATCTTTTCTTGAACTACTTTAAGTGTTCCTTATAGCCAAGAAGTCATGACTTGTGGCCTGGAGGAACTAGGACATATGTAAGGAGGACGTATCTTCAGCTCTTGCCCCAAAATTCATCTTCACTATCTTCTTCCATCCAGACTTAGGTGGATCTCATGCCAATTCAAAGCTGAGGAACACCTAGTGCCTATAAATTCACTTTAGAAGGACTTTGGAAGGACTTATCCTACTGCAAACGTTCCCCTCTCAATTCATCATTGGTGTCCCTGCCCTCACTTTACATATTGTAGAACTGCAGAATTTTTTTTAGGCTCTCATAAGATGCTGGAACTGAAGGGGGAATTAGAGGTCAAATAACCCAGGCTTTTCAATTCACAGATGAACAGGCTGAGGCTTCCAAATAGGAAGATGTTTAATGATTACATCAGTAGTTAATTTGATTCCCAGTCTGTGACTTTTTAATGCCAAACTGGTTAATCAGCACTTTACACAGTGATCCCTTATTGCTCTTAAATATAGAAGGGGCCTCAAATAAAGATGACCAAATAATTAAGTGCATTAATCTTAATTCAGTTCTATGCATATCTGTGCTTCCTCCAAATCCTCTCAGAGGTGTGCAATCCTGAGGTAAGTGCCCTCATTGCTTCCCCTATAAGATTTCTCCAAGTGTTTTCAGAGCCTTTATGTCTGAATTTTCCAGAATGATGAAGCCAGAAGGAACTTTGGAATCCAGTGCACCTTCTCATTTTACAGATGTGGAGAATGAAATCCCAAAGGAAGAATGACTTATGGTCCCTGGGTTTCTTAATGAGAATTTCTTAGTTGCAAGTGGCAGAAACCCAGCAGGTAACATGACTTGAATCCATAGATGAATTCACTACATGATTCTCAAAACCATGGGGAGGGGAGGAAGGGATGCAGCTAAGTCTCAGGCACAACTGTGACCAACAACTCCCATGACACCAAGAATTTCTCTATTGTCTAGAACTGTTACTGACTCAATGTTCTTTTTTTCAACAAAGTAGAAAAAAATACCCACTAGTTGTTTCTACTCTTCACATGTTCTAGCTTTTTGCCACAAAGAAGATGAAAAGTCACGTTTTTAGGTTCCAACTTAAAAAAAAATCCCAAGGAAGAACCCAGATGTTATGTGGCAAAAAAAAATGGGGCACCAAGATTGGCCCAATGTTGATCAGTTTCCAGTCAGTGAAGACCAGGAAGACGGGATCTACAGGGAGATGTAGTACTTGCATGACCCATATGGTTAGAGTAAAGAATGGAGTATTTCCCAGATAAGAGAGAATGCTGTTCTGGGAACACAAAAGAATAGATTTTTACCACACAACGGTAAGAAGAATCAGAGAAATTCCCACTGCACCTGTGCTTCAGAGAACCCCACAGAGATGCTGGCTGAGCAGTGGCTGAGGGAGGCAACAGGTGGCAGAGTGAAAAGCATGTTGGCCACTAGAGTCTAAACAGTTTCTGTGTACATCCTATCTGCCATGAACAAGGCATTGGGAAGACAATGGCTGCTTGATCATTTTTTAAGCTTAAGCCTGACGTCTAGGGCCAATGTAAGATGCAGAAAACGTGTCTCTGTCCACTCCACCTTCCTTGGCCTTAGCCATTCCCATAATTCTGTTTCCAGGTTCTCAAGTGCTCTCTCTCCATCTTAACCCATGCTCTGAGAGAGGTCTCAGACATTTCCCTTCTGAAGGAGATGACTGGCAATGCTTTATGTGAAATCTCTTCTCAAATAATATAAAATTTAACAGGGCTGAAGCCTAGATAGAAAGAATCTGAGACCACAGAGGGACTCATAATTCTCTTAATCAACCTGCTCCCCCATTTTTCAGATGGAGAAATTGAGATACAGAACAAGGAAACTGTTTTATGGAAGGACACTCAGCTGACCGGGGACCATCACCACCCAACATTTCCTATCATATCCTATAGTCTCCAAGGAAAGGTCAGGAAGACTAATTTAAAGCAAAGAAACTTTAAACAAAGAATAAGGATTTAAGATGGACTCGGGCTCATTCTTGGCGACTCAAAAATCATGCTGTATTGCTCATATCCACTGCAACCAAAATAAAGTAATATCTGCCAACTCGCACTTACCAGGGAAGAACTGTGGCTTTTCTTCTCCTCCTCTTGTACCAAGTAGTGTGGTCCCCAGAATATCTCATTCATGTTTGGGGCAGAAAAGGCTGGGAGGCCCTCCTGAGGCCCACTAGAAAAGTCATGCTACCAACAAGTCCCTTCTTTGACAGCTCCTGAGGACCTGGATCCTGACAGTGGAGATCTCCTTGAAGGGCAGCGTGTGTTGGCAGACACTTGAGAAAGGTAATGGGAGGAGCCGGGCTGAGTGCCTGGCATGAGACCAGGCAGGATGCAGATGGGTGCTACCATTGCTGTTCCCATGTGAGCTGGATGTCCAAGGTTTCTCTTCAGAAGACCTTGTTATTCTCCTTTTAGGTACTATAGCTACATTCAAAACATCCCAGTAGATGGTGTTTCCTGGTTTCAGTAACCTGGATTTCCCTTAAGCATGTATATCCAAAAGCAGATTTTTTAAAGCTTGAGGCACAATTGCTATATAAAAAACTTACAGTTATTTTTTATATATATATATATATATATATATATATATATATATAGGTGAGTTTGGATATACACATATCATACATCTGTCATCTCCAAAAATTTTCCAATGTTCTTTTGTGGGTTTTCTTTTTTGTTGTTTTCTGGGTTTGTGATTTTGGGTTTGGTTGCTTGATTGGCCTTTTGGTGGTAAGACTATTTAGCATGAGATCTTTTCTTTTAACATATTTTAAAGTATTCAATATATTGTTAACTATAGGTATTATGTTGTACAACAGATGACCAGAACTTACTCATCTTGCATAACTGAAACTTTATGCTGATTGAACAATTCCCCTATTTCTTCCTCTCCCCAGTTGAGACAATCACCATGCAGCTCTCTGCTTCTATAAGCTTGACTTAGGTTGGTGCAAAAGGTATTGAGGTTTTGCCATTGAGAATAATGGCAAAAACTGCAATTCGTTTTGCACCAACCTAATATTTTTAGACACCTCATATAAGTGAAATCATGCAATATTTGTCCTTCTGTGACTTGCTTATTTAACTTAGCATAATGTCCTCTCGGTAAATCTATGTTGTCAAAAATGGTAGGATTTCCATTCCAGAATTAAAATAACTGAACTAAAAGAATCACAGGTTTTTTATTTGAATGAGTTCAACACAAGATATAGCAGAACGTAAGAAAATATTGACACCCATTTACAATCAGGTAACTTCCCTATTGTCAACTTTTCTTAAAAATGTCCTAATTGAACCCCGACTCATCTTCCATACCTAAATGGAAAGCATTTTTTAACTTTTCCTGAGCTCCATTTATAGACGGAAAGGTAGATAATGTTCCATATACAACATGGGGTTTCATGACCACTAGTTCCTACAGTCTTTTCACTTAGCTCTTCCTTCTTGAATATAAATCTGCAAATATTTGTTTAGAATTTAATCAGGAGGAGGCATTAATTTTTTTTTCTTCTACCTGGCAACTTATTCTCTTAGTAGCCCCTTTCCATTCATTGTGTACTTCCCGACTTCTGGTAGATTGTAAGAGAGCAAACAACTCCTTAGTACACTGCTTTTATTCACACAGATGCAATATTGTCTTTTACAACCAGGGGGGAATTTCATATCACTGATTCAAGCTTTCTAACATTTCTTTAATATTTTTTACACCACCTGTAACACAATTGACACATATACTATTTATCAACCATCCCTCTTAGTGAAGCTATAAATTTTAAGCCTGGGTTTCCACAACCAGAGAAAAAACTATTAAAGGGATAAAATATTTCTTGTGAAAATTACAATATGTACTTTAATATATCCTGTCTTCTAGAATAAACATAATGTCTTTAAAGGTTCAGATGTGTTTTATTTTACTATAAGTAACCTTCCATTGAATATCCTTTGGCTACCTGCATGCTGAGTCTCCCACCTTTCACATATCTTCTTCCCATTTAAAGTCTTGTAACTGGAATTCCATGTTTGACACAGCATTTTTGTCTGGCTGAGTTTAAAATCATCCTAGGTTTGTAAGATACTGTCACCCTCTCCCCACCTTTCCCCTTCCACAATTGTTTATATCATTCACATACAGGGGATCCTGGGTTTGTTGTTGTTGTTTTGGTTTTGGTTTGGGGGTTTTATTTATTTATTTATTTTGTAATCTAGGAGACGGAAAAGAAGTTTGAGTTCCAGGTATAAAAATTTGTTTAAATGAAGAAAAGATTAATAGATGGGGCCTATTCTCTTCCAGTGCCTTGGGTTTGATTGAGACAAGTCCCCCGTGATTAGAGAAGTAAAGATCAAGAACAGACAGATTTTGTGAGGCTTTGGATGCAGGCTGAGCTGCTGGAGAGTGTACGGACCCAGGATAGGCAAGGACCACCCTCCTGCCTATCCCCATGTGGAATGCAGCAATGTTCTGCCTCCCTGAGGGAAAAAGCTTTGAGAACACAGAGAGTCAATGTCTATGATACAGACACTGAGCACGCCATTATGGGCAGTGGGAAGGTATAACTTTGCTCAGTGGATTTTTAGTCATGCCATATGACGAGAGACAGCTGTAATAGATAGGGAAGAAAAGAACAGGGCATATATCCCCAAGTGATAGCAATTGACTGACACGTTATTGTAGGCATTGTTTAGAAGTTTGTGTGAGGCCTGCATGAGACCTACAGACAGAATATGAAGGAATACCTTAGCAGGGTCAGCTTTACTAACTGGATCATCAAACGACCATAGTTTGATCATTAAAAATAAATGTAATCTAAATATTTGAATCCTAAGTGATGATATAATTCTGAAGTGCATAGAAGTAAAGGGTACTAATGCTGATGTTGGTAACTCACCTTGAAATGAATCAAAAAAAGGTGGTTTGATGAGTGAATTGATTGATGAATAAACTCCCGGATAGATTACATCTATGTAACCAAGTAAAGACAGCAAATATTAGTAATTATACAATCTCAGTACTGTGTATAGGAAATTTACTACACATTATTTTTAACATTTCTATACGATGAAAATCTTTCATTAAAAATTTTGCAAAAAAAACTACTCTTATAATCACAGACAGGTGAGGTGTGTCATATTTGGATTGCACAGGATTTAATTTCAAATCTTTTTGTCACTTGTCCCGGGAATCAAAACTCCCACTCCAATCTCTTTTCAGGTTGACTTTTCCTTGTCTTCCTTCCTCTCCCTGGAGCTAAAAGTTCTGGTTCTTTTTTATACCTAGTACCATAATATATTCATTTAAACATTAAGCATGCTATAAATAGTGAGCGTCCAGAATGCTGACACTACAGAGTAGGTGGTTCTTGGGATTTTCCAAGTTTGGAGATGGTTAGGACAACTTGGCTCTATTGAGAATTTTTCTCAGGGACTCCTTCACTTCCTTGTTCCTCAGGCTGTAGATTAGAGGATTCAACATGGGGATGACTGCTGTGTAAAGCACAGACACTACCCGATTCTCCTCCAAAGACTGGCCCGAGTTACCTCTCAGGTACATGAAGATGAGGGTACCAAAGAAGAGTGACACAGCAGTGAGGTGGGAGGTGCAGGTGGAGAAGGTCTTGGCCCAGCTTCCAGCAGAGGGGATCCTCATGATGGACACGATGATAAACAGGTAGGACACCAAGATCACCACCATGGAGGCAGGGATGACAAAAATGGCGAACACAATAATCACCACTTCCTGAGTGTAGCTCTCCCCACAGGTCAGCTTTAACAGAGGAGGTAGGTCACAGAAAATAAAGTCAATCTCATTGGTTCCACAGAAGGAGAGAGTGAAGGCTGAGACTGTCCGCACCAAGGCACTGAAGAGACCAGCAACATAAGCTCCAGCCACAAGACTCAAGCAGGTCTGCTGTGTCATGATGGTGACATAAAGCAGGGGCTGGCACACAGCCAAGTAGCGGTCATAGGCCATGAGGGCCAAGAGGTAGCAGTCGATGGAACCAAAGAAGGTGAACAGGAAGAACTGGGCAGCACAGCGTGTGTAGGATAAAGCTGCTCTATGCTCCAGCAGCACTGCCAGCGTCTGGGGGACAGTGACAGATGAGTAGCAGATGTCCATGAAAGCGAGGTGACTCAGAAGGAAATACATCGGGGTGTGGAGCCAGCGATCCATGCGGATCAGAATAATCATCCCTAAGTTCCCCAATAAGGTGATGAGATACATAAATAAAAACAAGAGGAAGAGAGGGAGTGCCCATTCAGGATTCTCAGTGAATGCAATAAGGAGGAACTCGGTCACCAAGGTGAGGTTCATCTCTGCCATGATGCCAGTGGTCCCTGAGACATGAAGAATGGGAAGCAACTTAGGAAACTGCAAATAGGATTTACCTGTATTTCTTGTTTACACTTATTGAACATGTACTCTGGACAAAATATGCCAGGTGTGCCAGGCGCAGTGGCTCACACCTGTAATATCATCACTTTGGGAGGCAAGGCAGTCGGATCACTTGAGCCCAGGAGTTCAAGACCAGCCTGGCCAACATGGTGAAACCCCATCTCTACTAAAAATACAAACAAAAACTAGCCATGCATGGCGGTAAGCACCTGTAATCCCAGCTACTCAGGAGAATGAGGCATAAGAATCATTTGAGCCTGGGAGGTCAAAGCTGCAGTGAGCCAAGATGGCACCACTGCACTCCAGCCTGGGCGACGGAGTGAGAGCCGAAAGAGAGAGAGAGAGAGAGAATGAGAAAATGAGAAAATATTCAGCCTTTACCATGTGCTGAGCTCCAGGAGCATATGCTCTAACCAGGGAAGGCAGACAGGAGAGAGCTGTCTCTCTAAAGAGAGAGAGAGAGAGAGAGAGACTCAGGACCCATCAAGGGAGTCCTGTGGCATAGAGTCATCTTAGCATGTTGACAAAACAGATACAAGTAAACATTCTCAGAAAAGGGGTGCACATTCTCCCACCTCTGTTGCTAAGTAGCTGTGTGAACTCTGCAAGCCAGACAGCCATTCTGAGCCAAAACTTCCTTATTGCTCCACTAAGTGCTGACACATGGGCTCTTGCCTACCATGGGGATATCCATGTCAGGACTCTGTCCCTTTTTCTCCATGACCACAACTCCTCCCTGATATCAAGTCCTCTTCAACTCTCACCTGGGTTAGAACAACAGCCATGGAACCAATTATTCTCCCTGTCTATATATTTGCTTCTTGCAAATTATTCCTCCTCACTGTGGTCAGAGTGATAATTCTAAGACTTTAATTTGATCACATCTGATTCCCCTGTTAAAATTCCTGCCACGGTGCCCATCATGGACAAGATAATTTTGGAGGGTCCTTGTGATAATTTAATGCATCCACATAATTTGTAAAGATCAAATCAGAGTAATTAGATGTCCACCACCTTAAATACTTGTCTTTTTAATGCTTGAAATAGTCAAATTATTTGCCTCTAGCTATTTTGAAATATGCAATAGATTACTGTAATCTAGGATGGGATATTTTTTAGACTCCTCCACATGTTGGAAAGGCCCTCTGTGAGATCTCCTCTGCTCATTTCTTCATGCTCCTTTCTTGCTTCTAAATCCTGATACCCACAGCCACACTTCACCCTCTTATGCTTCTCTCCAGACATACTGAATTATTCAAGGCTTCTCTAATCTCCCCCAGGTTCTCCTACATCTCTGCACTTTCAGCAGGACAAACCCCTTCTGCCTAGAACACCTTCTCTTTTGCATCCAACAAGTCCTTGCCAGCTCTTACCCTACCTCCAAACCTCAACCCAGATCGCACTTTCTACAGGAAAGCTCTGTCCTATCTTCCTTCCCTGGTCAGAGCATGTGCTCCTGGAGCTCAGCGCATGGTAAAGGCTTTAAATATTAACTCATTTAATCCCCGCAACCACTGCATGAGGTAGGAACTTTTCTTATCCTCATTTTACAGATAAAGAAACTGAGAAAGAAAGGGCTTAAGTATCATTCCCAAGGTTGCATGGCTCATAAGTGGTGGAACTGCCATTAGGAACAAACCTGTACACGGAAGCTCTGTTTAGCTTATAACAAGATTTCACTGCATCACCTGATTATTCCAACAGCCCCTACTCAGAAGGTGTCCTCCATTAATTAAACAAACATAAATACCAGCTCTGCAGTCTGTTAATATCTGAAGACTGATAGAGGCTTTTGAGCTAACAGTAAGTTGTTTGGCAGAGTTGTAGTGCAACAGGATAGAAAGGACATTGGACCATCTTTAAAGCATAAGACTTTGGCAGCTATGCTTGTGTCAGAGTGACCTATTGGAAAAAAAATGATAATGAAAGGAAATTGGATCCAGTGATCTGAATGGGGCGGGAACCAAGAAAACCAGGTCAGTTTCTTCACCTAAATTCCACATCTTTACCTGGCAGGTCCTCTTCTCTCTTTGTCCACTATTTTTCCTTAATGTCTAAAAGGTCATTTCTCGCCCACTGCTTGGAGAAATCCTAAGGGTGTAGGGGCAAAAGTATTGTGCTGAGCATCAGGAGGTCTGGATGGTTCTTGTTGCTCTCCCAGACCTGCTCAGTTATAATGCTAAGCAAATCTCCTGGAGCCACAGTGTCCTCTTCCCTCTTGCATTCTTCACACACATGCACACACAATGTGCGAATCAATATGGGGACAATAATAATTTCACTGCCTGAAAGTCAGTCCCTGGACCCTACCATCCTCAAGATCCTTCTAGCCAGTTCTTTTCTGCCAAAGATGCCGTTTTATTCTTTCTGTTTCCAGATCTGCAAAATCTGATTAGGATGTATTCTTCACTCTGGTTTTTGTTCAGTTCCAGGCAGGGACAGCAGAGATTGTGGAACAGCCTCTTCCTGTGGGCTCCCAGCTCCAACAGAAATCTCTTTGGAGAAGACACTAATAATTGCTACAAAAGCTCTGAGGTCTCCAATCAATGGCTAAAGTGGTCTCTAAGGAAAGGCAATTATTGCAAATGTGGGTTTCTCACTAGGCACCTAGTCCCTCTCATAGGAGGAGAAAAGACTTTCTTCCTGGTCACAGTTCTCAAAGCCCTGCCATACACCCATTGAGTGGGGTTTAAAAGGCCTGAATCCTAGTTCTGCATGGTCCCTTGAGGAGTTAGATGTATCTAACCTTAATTTCTTCCATCAGAACAATGTTAGAAATTATGCCCATTGCCACCTTCATCACTGTGGCCATATCCTGGAAGAAGAGTGCTTTGGAAACACAGGACTTTGCTCCACATTATCCAGGAAGGCCAACTGGGCACCCTACACAGAAACCTCAGCAAGACACATCTTGTCTTCTGTTTGCCCTCTCTGGGAGTCAAGTGCCTCATTAAAATCTCTCCCTTTTCTTCCTTTAAATGCAAATGAAAACATAGTGAAAACAAAAGCCTGAGATGTTGCCCAGAGGAGAAATTGGCAAGTTCCTCTTATTGGCCTAGCTTTTGCCAGCTCTCTACATCTTTGACACAATAGTATTGTTTTAGCCACAAATTCACAGGCATTTTGTTAAGTCCTTGAATTTCGACATGTCTCAATTCAAAAAAAAGAAAATATGAAAAACAGAACAATTGCCCTCTTTGACAATTATGATAACCAAGAGAAAATGGAACCATGTGGTTGATTGACTCTCACTGTGCTAAGAATTCTAAATGAGAGCAAGAGATGTGAAATGAAACAAAAAGACAACACAATGCCTACCAATGAAGAATGTGCAGCCTAATAGGTGAGATTCTTATCCATTCTACAAGATAACAAGTACTAAACTCTCAAGCAAGGAGTAGGTACAGTACTATGGAAATAGCAGTATTAAGGGAATACTAGTCCCTCTACTATGGGGATAGTAGTAAACAAGCAACGAGTAGGTAAGGTACTAGGGCAAGATTACTTACAGGTAGGGTAAACTGGGGAGGGCTTCCCAGAGGAGGTGAACTTTGTCAGTTTGGACAGAAGAGAGAGTGGGAGAACGATGGGCAAATCTCTTTAGGAAAGGGAGGGTCAGTATGACCAAATGCATATGGGCAGGAGAGCCCAAGGGCTACTCCAGGGACACTGAGTGACACTGCTCCTGACCTTGAGCCTGTCCACTACCATCTGACTCCATTGATTTCTCTGCTGAGAAAATCTTTTTTTTGTATTTCTCTTTTCCCAGTTCCAAAATCTTCCAAATCCCTATCCTACCCAATCCACTAAGATGTTAAAAATTTTTTATATATTATTGTGCATAATAATCTAAATTTTTTTTTTTTTTTTTTTTTTTTTTTTGAGACAGAATCTTACTCTGTCACCCAGGCTGGAGTGCAGTGGCGTGATTTCGGGTCACTGCAACCTCCGCCTCCCAGGTTCAAGCAATTCTCATGCCTCAGCCACCCTAGTAGCTGGGATTACAGGGTACACCACCATGCCCAGCTAATGTTTTGTATTTTTAGTAGAGTCAGGGTTTCACTGTTTTGGCCAGGCTGGTCTTGAACTCCTGGGCTCAAGTGATCTGCCTGCCTCAACCTCCCAAATTTCTGAGATTACAAGCATGAGCCACTGTGCCCGGCCTTAAATCTTTAAGCTCTAAATAGTTTCAGTTTAGACCTTGGATTGGAAGTCCTTACATTTCATCATGAAGATATCCTTTAAGATACTTTCCTCAACAAAGGAGAAACTTTTCTCTAATAGAGAAAAATTAAGTCAAATAACAGTACACTTCTTTTTTTTTTAACCTCTAACATACCAGATAAGGATTCAATACTAAAAGAAGTCTGAGAAGCTGAGTTAAATGAAGTGAAACAACTATCTTTACTAGAAAATTTTTCGAAGATTTTAGTATGATAATTTCCTTTATAAATCTCCAAAATGAACTATATATTATGCAGCAGTTCTCAAAAGTATTTGACCATGGGGTGCTCAGTTAGCTCCTGTGTTGTGATGAGCACCCCACAAATTCAACAGCACAAAACAATAAGCATTTATTCTCACACTCATAGGTCTGTGGTCAGCCAGGATTTAGTTTATTTAGGCTGGGCTTGGGCTCAGCTAACGTGGCCAAGCTGCAGCTTGATTCACAATCTGTTTCAAGCGTCTCTCCTCATCTTTGGGTCAGCAAGCTATGCAGGGCATGTTCCCCTAAAAATGGCAGAATCACAAGCAGACAAAGCCCCATTACACAAGAACATTTTAAGTCTTTGCTTGCATCAGGTCTACTCGCGTCCCACCAGTCAAAGCAAGCCACATAGTCAAGCTCAACATCCCTAAGCAAGGAAGTTTATCCTACACACAGTAGGAGAGGAGTAAAGTTTATTTTATGAACAATGATCCAATATTCCTATTGTCCATAAATATTCTTATTCTACCCTCTCAAATCACATACAAAATATACTCATCATCACCCTAAGCTCCCCCTACCCTGGCCTATAAACTTCAACAAATTACATCAAGATCAACGTCTAGGATCTTATGATCTCCATCAGGTCCAGGTACAGCTCCCCTTGGTTTAGAGAATTATGAACTACAAAAACAAGTCATACATCTGCCCACAAATACCCAAAATGTATTGTTGAACAGGCAGAATAACCACAATAAACACTCCCATTAGAAAATAGGAAGAATGGCAGGCACATGACAACGGTGGGTCCACAGCAATTCTGAAATGCTACTGGTAAAATGTTGCTATGCCCTCCCACCCTAGGATAGAAAATATGTCTTGTTAGGCCCTGAATCTGCTCCCTTGGCTGAGGGGGTGGGGTTCAGGGGATCAGGAAGAAGCTCCCAGCTTAGTGTTCCTTGTGGCTCTTAAAAATACCATGACCATGATGATTTTTTCATACCCAAGAGTACTTTAATCTTAAATGTAAACAGCTTTTATTTTTTAACTTGTCCCTTTTAACCAGTAATTTTTTTTTACCACTTACAGTTTACTAGACAGAAGGCATTATGAATTTTGGATAAAAGTATTGGGGCATGTGGGGAAAGTAGGGATAGTTAATGAGTACAAAATAATAGAATGAATAAGACCTAGTATGTGATAGCACAACAGGGTGACTACAGTCAATAATAATTTAATTGTACATTTAAAAATAATTAAAACAGTATACTTGGATTGTTTGTAACACAAAGAATTGAGATGATGGATACCCCATTTACCCTAATGTGATTATGATGCATTGCATGGCTGTATCAAAATATCTCATGTACCCCATAAATTTATGCACCTACTATGTATCCACAAAAAATTTTTTTAAAGTCTTACAAATATGAGTTCTGGGTCAGATTGCTTGGGTTTGAGTCCTGGCAATGGACTCAAAAAGGCATCGAGAAAAGTAAATAAAGAGAGAAAATAAAAACACTCTTCACTAATGTACCCTGATAGTCAGTAATCAGGATGGTCTTTCCCATACAGTTCCCAAATTTAATCGTTCTTCTGCTTCCTGGCCTGAATCTACACACATTCAATGACATCATAGAGCTTATAACAACCGTTACTTTAAGATAGCTATAAAACTTTCTGTCTACATTTTAATGAATGTAGAACACACTAATAATAATTGTGATGACCACAGGAATAGTCAACATCCCTGTGCCCGCCGAGTGCCAAGGAATATGCCACACATTCCACATATAATTTCTCACTTAAGGACAAAATTACAAATCATTCAAACAAAATATAACATTTTTAATCATATAAGGAAATACAGGAAATATCATCAGAGATAATGAAGCGTTCTTTCTCTGGATGGCAGTACTCTTAAATCTATTATGCAATTATCTCCTCATCATCTTTTCATCCAGTTTTGCTCAATGTTAATGTTCTATGGATGTTAGCCTTCCCTGTTGTTGTCATTACATAAGGGAATTTCACATATTTATCAATATTTTCCCCCATTAAAATATGGAATTCTTTTGTTGATATTCAGCCTCTGTCTTTCATTGCTTCCCCTAGAGCCGGACTTTATGGAAAACTTCTGCCTGGAAAATTCTCTACCTCTAGGGGCCTGGTTCCATGTCTAGAATGCATGAACACCTGCAAATGATAATGAGAGCCCAGATGGTTAGTACAACAGAGGAGTTTGTTGAGTGTTTTGCAGAGCTATGAAGGTAATTAGAACAACTTGGCTTTATTAAGAGCTTTCCTCAGGGCCTCCTTTGCCTTTTTGTCCTCAGGCTATAAAATTGGAATGGTCAGCCTGGGGTTCACTACTGTCTAAAACATGGTCATGGCCCTCTCCCCTATAAGGAATTGCCTACTGCTGCACACATAGACCAAAGCTGTAGTCTCAACAATCAACCGAACTGCAGTTCTGCATGAGGAAAAGGCAGAGAAACATTGAGGAATCTTTGCCTAGAGACCTGATTTGCAGGTGTTTAGATGGGCTTCATGATGAACAGGTCAGAGAACAGGATCAAAACTAGTCTGGACAGAATCATATACAGAGCAAAGTGGAAAATCAGCAGCTGCTGGAGGAAGCTATCACCCAGTCCAGGGTCAGCAGCAATGGAGGTCACAGAAAGTGAAACATATAGATGAGGGCATGAAAGGAGAGTGAGCAGGTGAAGTGTATACACTGGATTACATTTGTCAAACGCTCTACAATATGCAGTCACCAGCTTCTGCCAGACACATCTTGGGAGTTGTGATGGTGTCATAAAGCAGGGGTTGACAGTCTCACAAAATAATCATAGGCACATCTGAAAATCTATTACTATCTAGTATTTCCAAAGATTATCAATTTCAGTCAAATAATATTCTGAGATTGTAAGTGCTAGTTTCCCACCACCGAGTCCCAAAACCACCACCCCTCAATATCCCATGCTCCTTATAGCCATTGTTTGACCTCCATGATTCACAAAGCAGTGATTACTTGTCATATGCTTTTCTTTAGGAGTGGGCTTGATACATCATGGAATAAAGGAACTAATTGAACTTCTAATTTTTAATGTGTATTAATATGTCCGTTTTTATGCTGCTGATAAAGACATACCCAAGACTGGGTAATTTACAATGAAAAAAAGGTTTAATGGACCCACAGTTCCACGTGGCTGGGGAGGCCTCACAATTACGGCAGAAGGTGAAAGGCACGTCTTACATGGTGGCAGGCAAGAGAAAGAATGAGAAACAAGTGAAAGGAGTTTCCCCTTATAAAACCATCAGATCTCATGAGACTTATTCACTACCAAGAGAACAGTATGGGGGAGACCACCCCCATGACTCATTATCTCCACTGGGTCCCTCCCATAACACATGGGAATTACGGAAGCTACAATTCAAGATGACACAGCCAAACCACATCATAATGCGTTAAAGAAATAATCATTTTGACAGCAAAGCTTTTAATTGCAAGAGACATAATGTAGAAGGATACAAGGCTTTCTTTGGAATTCCCAAAAATTCATCTTAATTTAACAGCAATCGTGAAAGACAGGAAGCAGAGAGTTTATACTATTGGGCATAAAATCTGCACTGTGATAAAGAGTTGTTTTCTTACTTGAAAAAAAAAAATGTTATATGTAGACTGGAGAGGGGAAGTTCAGAGGATATCACAGTTGGATTATAGATGTCGCCCGGATCCTTAAGAAGGAGTCAATGCCCCAGTACTCCCCAAACCTGGGTGAGGGAGTCTGTAAATGATACAAGTCCTCAACTCATTTTTAGAAGCATCTGAAAAAAGGGATACTTATGCCTCACTTCCTAGGATAATTTATGGCAAGCCATCTAGAGATTCTCTGCATCCACCATGGCAGCAAAGCAACATGGCAAAGTGGTTGATGGAGGTTTCTAAGCAGAGGGACAAAGATAATTTCACAGAATCCTGGCACCTCCATATTAAAAACTGAGAGGGTTCAAAAGCCAAAAGAACCTGAGGGCCATAAAAAGAGAATGCAGCATATATGTTTCTTAAAAGAGAATCCATGGCTTGATCATGGATGGCAACAGCAGATGGGAGCAATGGCAATAAGAACCAGAAGAAAAAAAAACAAAACAGCTTTCTTTCTACAGAGAACAGTGAGAACAGGGAAATTAGTTATACTAAATGTCCCATTCTGATGCCAGTGTCATACGTAAAGCCCCTGAGAATTTAGATCACATCCTGGAAAAAGAAGGGAACAAAAAGGAGAAGAAGAAGGGGGGAAATGAGAAAAAATTTTGAATTGACGGTTTAAATCCTGAATGGGTTATGTTTAAAACTGAAAGTGACTGAGTTGCCTTGGTTTGGAAAAGATTCATTTTACCTTCGGTGGAAAAGACAGAATTCAGTTAAAATGAAATTTTAAGAAGTTATTTTTGTTGCACACCTGTATTGAGACTGTAAATTATAAACCCGCTACACTTCCCAGAGTTTAAAGCAAAAAATGCCACCAGGGGGAAAGAGAACCATGAAAAAGTTAAGAGGCACAAAAGATAGATATCTGCTCAATAAAAGTTCTAAGAGAATGTAAAAAGAGGATGATAATATTTTTAAAAAAGGAGGAAATTTCTTTGCACTTAAAAACAAATCTTAAGCCTTCAGCTCCAAAGAGCTCACCAAGATTCTAATACTAGTACTGAACAAAACATACTTCTGGACTCAAGGATTAAAAGAATCCATTACATGTTTCTGGAGAGGGGAAAAAGAAACAACAAAGCAAGTGACCTAATTGAGAGCAAGACTGCCATCAAATTTTGCAACCACTCTAGTGAATATTGGAAGCCAGAAGAAAGAACAATGCTTTAAAAATCAGAGAAAATTATTTTGAATTTAGAATTTAATATCCAATCAACTCTCAATCAAGTATGTGTTAATCATACAAGACACATTGTCTGACCACAATATAAGGCACACAGAAATTAATAAAGGCTAAAAAGAGTATCAACCATTTGACATATTAAAATGGCCTGCTCAGTTACACTTGAGATAATATGAGGCTCATCCTGAAATTGCAAACTATTTAAAAATAATTGACATTGATATGTACATATTAAAACCTATACATTGTAGCAATAACACTTAAGGAGGACAACTAGGCCAGGAAATGCATTTATTAGACAATATGGAGAACAAAAAATAGATAAAATATACACACAACCACAAGGAACTAAAGATAAATTTAAAATTTTTTGAGTAGAAAGTAATAATATATAAGACAAATTTTTTAATGGATTTGATAAACCAGGAGCTGGATTCTTGCAATACCATAGACAAACTTATTGCCAGTCCAAAGGAAAAAAAGAGGCATTGAAAAAAAGCAGAAGTGCCACTAGAAATGGTTAATGAGAAAAACACAGTTTGTAGAGGTGATTTTAAATTATGAGAAGGAACACTTCACCCATACCAGATCAACAAAAAAATTAAATATGACTTGAAGCTACATATGTCAATATGGGTAAATCTCAAAGCCGTCACGTTGAACAAATTGCTGGCAATTTGAACATCAGAACAGTATGGCACCACAGATGTCAAGTTTTAAATTAAATACAAATAAACTGTTGGTTATTCTGGAGATGCAAATATGGAGTGAAAACATAAAAGCACGTATAGGAATGTTAACAGCAAATTCAGGGTAGTGGTTAGCTCTGCAGGAGGAAAAAGGACTAGGATCAGAGACTGGAACACAAAAGATTTCAAGAATATCTTTACTGAGTTATTTTTGAAATCATACATAAAGCAAAATATTAAGATTTGACAAATCTGGATGGTGGGTACATGAGTGTTTATCATATGTCAGTTTTCATGGAATGAAATCTATTATTTTAATTCAAGTCCAATAAACTCCCAAGAAGATTTTTGCCAATGTTATTTGGTTGTCATGTTGATTATATTGATGACTTCAATCAACAGCCTCCCTTTTAAATGCCTTTTGCAATGTGATGGCAGCTCCAGCCTTCAAGAGATAGACTCTATTTCCCCACCCTTGAATATTTGCTACTTTTATGGTTTCATCCAATGAAATGCAGCTGAAGAGATGGTGTGCCATTTCTGAAACTAGGCTTCAAGAGACCTCACACACTTCTATTTTGACTCTCAGACCTTTGCCATTGCCACGGGAACAGTTTGGGCTAGCCCGTTGGAGGATGAGACACCACATGGAGGAAAGCACAGTTGTTTCAGCCAAGGACTACCTACAGCCAGCCAACCCCCAAATATGTGAGAAAAACCTAACCAAGCTCCAATCTGATCCACAATTGACCGTAGATGCATGAGCCTACCCAGCTAAAACCAGAAGCACTAGTCACTTTATAGTCAGTTGACCCATAGACGCAACTGAAAAATTAAGCAATAATAAATGCTTATTGTTTTAAGCCAGTAAGTTATTATGGCAATAGATGACTGATATATTGATAAAATATGACAAGCTGATCTAAAAGTTTATCTAGAACCCAAGATACGTAAGAAAAGCAAATACATTTTTGAAAAAGAATAATGAGATATTTTGCCATGTCAGATACCAAAAAACACCCCAAAGTTTCAGCAATTAAAGAAATTGAGTTAAATAATACTTTAGAGTTAAAATATATCTGTGGAACAGAAAAGTACTAAAAACAAACTCAAGTAAATATAGAAATATATGAAAATGAAGTGTCAAATTCAGGGGTAAAGAAACTAATAGTATTTTAACAATTGGCGTATCAAAAAATAAATTATGTGTCTGATTAATTTCACTTGAGATAATGGCTCCAGTGTCATCCATGTTGCTGCAAATACTGCATATTCTCACTTACAAGTGGAAGGTAATAAGGAAGCCAACATGTACATATGGACGTAGAATGCAGAATGACTGACAACGGAGACTTGGAAGGGCGAGGGAGTGGGAGATGGGGTAGACGATGAGAATATTAATAGCACAATGTATGTTGTTCAGGTGATGGATACCTTAAAAGCCCTGACTTCACCACTGTACAATCTATTCATGTAACAAAATTGTACTTGTAACCCATATATGTATACAAATAAATAATGTGTGAACTCAATTACTTTTTTTATTTACAAAAATGAAAGAGAATGTTTTATAAACCTATAAAAGGTAGAGAAGGGTGACAGGAAAGCTGGTGTTTTTCATCACAAAACTAAAGATGAACCTGGCCCAGGTGTTGACGAAGCTTTAGGAAAGACCCGAAAAGTGAAGTGGCAACAGTCCAGGAATGATACTCCCATAGCAAACAGGTGAACCAGCAGATAAGTGACAACATGTGGCAGTGTGTGAGCTACAGCAGTCTCCCTGTCCTCCCACCCCCAACTCCTGGCCCGCTGCACCGATCTTCAGAGCATGAAAAGAATACGGTTCTGACTTCATTTCTTTCCTCCTTTCAAATCTCATGCAAAATGTCTCCCGCAGCCCACAGTGAACCAAACTATGCAAAAAATAAAATTGTGGGAAATGGGGCTCCACTGCGAATAAATTAACCCAAATCAATGAGCAATTCCACCTGTAACCATTTATCATCAGGAGGCTGAGCTTGAGTATATAACCAGTCACATTCAAAGATGTCTATTGCAACGTTGTTTGTTATTGGAAAAAATTCGGGAAATAAGTGAATACTCTGCAGCCTTTAATTAGAAGATACACTTGCAATTAACAAGTTACAATGACATCCATAATTGTAAAGTAAAATGGCAAGTTGCAGAAGATGATATAAAAATGATACAATTTTTGTTGAAATACAAAAAGTAAGTAAATGTTTGATGAGTATAAAAAGACTCATACAAAACTAATAGGAGTTACTTCTGGGTGAGAAGACTGGGAAACAGAGATAAAAGAAAGGAACCACTCTCCCTTTTTTACTTTGTATGTATCCTTTCATTTCATTATAATAAAAAATGTGTTATTTTTGTAATAACCCCAATTAAGCCTTTAAAAGAAAGAGACTACCTAAAAATATAAATCATGGGAACTGACAAAATGCTAACAAAAATATTTGAGAATCCTGGGCTGTGCGCTCAATGTATTTAACCAGATCTCATCTATTGCAATAAATAAAGTTAGTAGCAATCATCATTATCATCATTATATGGTTAGTCCAAGGACACTTTCTGGTGACCCACCGTCTCTGCCTCTTTCCTGCAAGCTGAAAGACATCAGAGAAGCAATTTGTAAATATAGAGAAACCTGGGTAGCAGTTTGTCATTTTCCTGTGCTGAATAAACAGCAGAATTCCTTTGTTCAATCTGATAACTTTTGAAGGTACATAATTTTATAAATGTCAAATCCTCAGATGAAGGAATTTCCCAAAAGATGTGCTCACTGAGGTGCTTGGGAGCAGGGAATGTCTTTAAAGCATTACTCAATCCAGTGCCTGGGGTCAAAGAACGTATTTTAATCCCTCCTTGGCACTGCTAATGATACCTGGTCCCTTCAGTCAACAAATACTCATTTACTGTCCACTGAGTGTCAGGTAGTGGACTGGAAGTGCGGGAAACAGCAGGGAGCAAGTTTCACATGGATCCTGCCCTGTTGAAACCTTTAAGGCCCATTGGGGAAAACAGACATCAGACAAGTAACAATAAGTGGTTTGTGCGTTTCAAAAAAACAGCAGAGAGGGTACTGCAGGAGCAAACAATTAGCCAACTTAGTCTATTTGGGGAATCAGAGAACAGCTCAATAATGTCTACACAATTTATTAGACAGCTCTGAATGTGGGAGAGACTGTTTCCTGAACAGTCCCTTCACAAAAGGGACCAAGGAGTCACGAAGCCACAGAAGGTAATATTAAATGATCAGGAACAGTTTTAAATAGAACTCCAGAGAGAAACACAATTTGTCTTTCACTCCGTAGGCATTAAGCATGTGTTAGATGCCAGGAACCGTGATGTATGTGTCTAACCTGCAGGAGTACATTCACTCACTTGTCATTTAGTCCACAAATACTTACTGGACACTTATTATCTTCCAGGGACTGCTTAGGCACTGAGGGCACAGCAGAGAACCCTGCTGTTATGAACTTGCATTCTTATGGAGTGACAGAAAATAACATAAAAGGAAAACATGTATTATAACAGATAGTGATGTGCTATGCAGAAAAATACAGCAGAAAAGGAGTTATGGAGGTTGTTTTCTATTTTCAATAGGGTTATCAGAGAAAGCCTCATTAAAAGGCAATAAGCAAGCAAAGATTTTAAGGAATCAAGCAAGCAAAGTATACAGACATCTGGAGGAATAGCATTCTAGCAGAGGGAACAACAAATGCAAGGACCCTGAGGCAAGACCATGCCTGGGGTGTTCGAAGGACAGCAAGGAGTTCAGAGTCTAGCAGAAAAAGCAAGCATGCGACCAAGGAACTACTTTATAATGCAACTTGACAAGTGATGATGCAGGAATTTTTGGCTAATTCAGAGCAGCCATGGCAAAATTCTAGTGTTGGGCTATCGAGAGAATGTTTGATATTGCTAAAAGCACCTGGGCAGCAAGGTCAATGTGAAAGAGTCACTGTGCATGTGACAAGTAAAAAAGGTTTGCTTTGGCAGCATTAGGATGGGTGTGGACCAGGTGAACCTGATCAGTTTCCTCACCTGAAACCCATCTCACCTTTCCCTGAAGAATCGCTTTCCCTCCTTGTTCATTGTTCTCTCTCTGCTCATGACCTCTGCGCTTTCACTGATTGTAATCTCAAGGTGAGGACATAGAAAAAGAGCACTGCATGGGCAACCAGACATGTGGTTCTCCATTCCCACCTCCTACCCCATCCCCACCACCATCCTGGACTAGCTGTGTGGTCCCAGGTAAGTCTCGTATCACTCTGGGTTTCCATATCCTCATCTGTTTTTCTTATTAGCTCCTCAAAGCAATATGAACTAATCATAATTTAGCCACCAAAAGACAGGAAGCTAGAAAGATTTAACTTTATCATTCTCTTCTCCTCCTCTTTCCCTTCCCATAAATCCCTCCATGCACATCCCCGCAACCCCCACAAGCGGAGGCAAGGTGGGGGAATATCCTCTGTCTGTAGGCTCCAGTTCCAGCATAAGACTCTACTAGTTTGCTCTGTCCCAACACTGGCAGAGCCAATCCGTGGCCAGTGTGGGTCTCCAAGAAGAGATTATTGCTGATACTGGGGTTATTGACATGCAAATAGCACCTTTTGTGTAGGAATAGAAAAGGTTTCTCTTCAATCTCCATTTCTAAAAGCCATGCACCCAGTTGGGCCATCACTAAGAATGGTTAAGGGAGCCTGAATTCTAGTTCTGACTTGTCCCATGAGGAATCATCTATCTTCCAAGGTCCAGGTTCCTCAGTCAACATAATATCATGAATCACAGACTCTGCCACCCTCACCCTTGCCAGCTGTGGCCTGGGGAACAGCCCTCCCCCCTCCAACCCCCCATCCCCACCCCGGCTATTCACCTAGAATTGGTAGAATGGAGACTGATCCACCTAGGAAAAGGCAAGGCCCATTGTAGCCTCTAGTTTGCCCTCCCTGGAGTCAGGCACTTCATCAGGTTTCTCCTTTAATCTTTAACACAAGAGAAACCTTAGGGAAAAATAAATAGGACAAGTCCACTGCCCAGAGAAGCAACTGGCACAGACAGCAAGTTGGCATGACCTTTACCAGCTCTCTGCAGCTGAGAAATTGTGGTAATTATTCTTAGCATCAGATGCATATGCATTTTTTATGAGTCTCAAAATGTCCAGACAAGAAAAAGGAAGGGAGCAAGGTCAGGAGGGAACTCCTTTGACAAAGGTGGGGCCAGGAAGGGGACAAGTGGGAGCCATCTGCACATTCAGTCATTTCTCATTTTTGATTGAGAAAGATGATCTAGAGACCAGCGCTGAAATTTATACACACACAGATACATACACATATTTCCTGCCTTCAAAAATTTCATACTCTACTATTAAGAGGTAAGCCATATATGTAATCAGTCATTTCCACACCCGGATAAAATTCAGGGGAGATGATTTCCAAGGAAGTGGCATTTGAGCTGAACCTTAAAATTAAAATTCGAGCAAGACACTTAAAATTGCACATTCCCCATTCTCCTGATCCCGCCTTAGTTTTCGCCGTAGGAATTGTCACCTTCTAACATAACATATAATGTACTTATTGTATTTATTGCCTATCTGCTTCACCCCTCTGTAAATTCCAGCCAAAGCTTCTCCCTCATTTTCTTTCCACCCCATCTTCCTTACTAGAGAAAGAGGCAAAGACAGAAAATTTGCCAAGCTCTTATATTTACAGGACCTTTGACCTTTCAGAACAATGTCCCTTCCATTTTGTCCTCCGAAGAGCTCTGCAAAGAGCAGAGAATATGTGATTCTCCCCATTCTGCTGAAGTAGTAAGAAAGACATGGGATAGGAGGGATGAAAGTTACCCAAGGTCACTCACCTGACACCCACCAACTTTACAGAGATATCATTCGTCTCTCACCTGGCATATAGGAAGCACTCAAAATACATAAATTGTTATTTCACTTCTCTTATGTCACATTTTTTTCAGAAAGAAGGTATTAAATTACCTTCTTAGTATCACCAGCTGGCACTGTAGTGAACATTGTTCTCACTCCTTTGCCTTTCCTGCTCCCTACAGAGTCAGAAAATAATATCACCCTTCCCTTAGTGTCCTACCTTTTCCAAAGACCCAGAAAGCTTTTCTTCCAGCTATCACAGTGTGGCATAGACAGCTTCACTAATACAAGGCTCCCTCCTACTCCTCCCTCTGAAACCATTTTAGCAGCGCGTATTCATTAACCACAACCTTGCTACTGTTGCAAGTTAGACAGCCTGAGTTTTAACACCCTGAAAACCATTATTAGAACAAGTCCCCTTCCATGTATCATTACATATAACACATTCAAACAAAACATAACATTTCCAAAAGATGAAAGGTGATTTTCTCAGAGAAGTTAGGACATTTTTATTTATTATGACTTCCTATTACTCGTAAGGAAGGACTATAATGGTATATTAGCATGTTACACAGTTACAAAGAAGGTTAGTGTAACTATTAGGAACCTTCTTCAAGAACTCCTTTATTTTCTTGTCTCTCTAAAATATAAGTCAAAAGGTTCCGCACAGGAATGGCATGAGTAAACTATTTAACCACTTTAACCAAGTCAGTGTGCTCAGTATCCAGTTGCCAATTAGCACCTCCGTGGAGCTCTATACATACTTTAAGGAGGCAGGGAAAGCTCTGGGTGTTTAGAAAGACCTCTGAGCAATGCTACTTTAAGGAGCCTTGAGCTTGGTGTTGCTTTCCAGAGAAACAAGGAGGTTGTGATTAACTGTATATATCAGTTTGGACCCTCTAGTTTCAAGTAACAAAAACCAACCAGAGGACTAGGCGCAGTGGCTCACACCTGTAATCCCAGCACTTTAGGAGACCGAGGTGGGAGGATCACCTGAGGCCGGGAGTTCAAGACCAGCCTGGCTAACATAGCGAAACCCCATCTCTACCAAAAATACAAAAATTAGCCAGGCACCTGTAATCCCAGCTACTTGGGAGGCTGATGCAGGAGAATCACTTAAGCCCAGAAGGCAGAGGTTGCAGTGAGCCTAGATAGCGCCGTTGCACTCCAGCCCGGGTGACAGAGCAAAGCTCTAAGAAAAGAAAAGAACAAGCCTGAGCAAAACAAAAACAAAAGGAAATTTATTATAAGGATATGTGTATTCAGAAGCCAAGCCACAATTACAACTGGGCTGAATGAAGATTTCCCACTGGAAATCCCTTGAGAATTCAGGCAGTATTTTCTGTCCATCTGTTATGCCATTGCCTCATTCTTTCTCTCTCTCTCTCTCTCCTTCTGTCACTCAAGATCAGAGCCTTCTACCTACTCTGCCTTGCAGAACATTTAAGCCCACAGCTCCCAAGTTTAAATGGTTTTGGTTCAGTCACATGTAGAACTCTTTTTTAAAAAAAAAAATACTTTAAGTTCTAGGGTACATGTGCACAACGTGCAGGTTTGTTACACAGGTGTGTATATGTGCCATGTTGATTTGCTGTACCATCAACTCATCATTTACAGTAGGTATTTCTCTGAATGCTATCCCTCCCCCTGCCCCCACCCCAGACAGGCCCCAGTGTGTGATGTTCCCCGCCCCCTGTCCCCTATTCAACATAGTATTGGAAGTTCTGGCCAGGGCAATCAGGCAAGAGAAAGAAATAAATGGTATTCAGTTAGAACTCTTAACTCTCTCCATTCATTTCCAAATTCCTAGGAGATTACTGTAGTTGGCTTAAGTTAAGTGAAATCTCTTGTTCAATCCACTTGTGACCATGAAGTCACTGTCATATATTACAAAATGGTTGTTGAGGATTTCATTATTGTAGACTACGGTGGGCATGAACTTGCTACATTTCAGAGATACTAAGAAGGCCAGTGTGGATAAAGCAGAGAGTGCTAGGCGAAGCTATCTCAAACTTGACATATTCAAAGAAGAATTTGTGTTTTCACTTAAAAAAAAAAAAATACTAGGCTGGACAACATAGCAAGACCCCATCTCTACCAAAAAAAAAATATATTTCTTTAAAATTAGCCACGCATGGTGGCACATGCCTATGGTCCTAGCAATTTTGGAGGGTGAGACAAGAGAATGGCTTGAGCCCAGGAGTTTGAGGTTACAGTGAGCTATGATCATGCCACTGTACTCCAGCCTGGGTGACAGAGCAAGACTCTACCTCTAAACACAACAACAACAACAAATATTCTACTCATTCAGATCAAAATTCTTGGAATCACCTTAAACTTACCTTTTTTCTCCTATAGCCCATATTCAATCTGTAGTTATCTATCACTTCACAATAAATTATCTCAAATCTTAGTGGCTTAAAACTGCAATAATCATTTATTATCACTCATGGGTTCTCCGATTCAGGATTTCAGTTAGGACATGTCAAGGCCTCAACTGAAATGCCCAAGGACTCAAAGTTGAATTAACTGAAGCTTCATTTAATCACATATCTAAAAGTTGGTGCTGGCTACAGCTGAGGGGCTAGCAGAGCTGTTGACCATACACTCTACACATGGCCTCTTCATGTAGTCTAGGCTTCCTCACAAAATGGTGACTGAGTTCTACAAGCAAACATTCCAAGTGAAAGTGAGAGCCAGGCGGAAGCCATATTGCCTTTCATGGCCCAGTCTCAGCAGTCACAGAGCATCACTTCTGCAACATTTTACTGCTTGAACTATTTATTAAGATCTGCTCAGTTTCAAGAGAAAAGATCATAGACCCCGCCTCTTGATGGAGGCATGTATCAACATCTTATTACAAGAAGAGAACATTGGATGGGATGTTATTTGGTATGAGTATCTTTTAAAAATTAAGTCGGCTATACTATCCATCTATAAATCCTTTCAAATCGACCTCCAGAAAAATATTTTGAACCTGACCTCTATCTTCACTGCTACCATTCTAGTGACTATCAAATTGTTTCAGACCGTGGCAATTATCTTCAAACTTGTCTGTCTGTTTTACTTTTAAATTCTCTTCTGTCAATTCTTCACACAAAGCCAAAGTATTCTTTCCCTATGCTGCCAATGTCCTTATCTTTTGAATAAAATTCGAAGTCCCTGAATTGGACTTCATGAATTGACTCATGGTTGGCTGCCTGCAAGAAGAGTGAGATCTATTAAAGCTTTCTCAATCCCTCCAAGCTACCATCAATCTAATGACTAATTTTTTTTAACTTCTGTAATTCTGTAAGCTGATGCTGGGTGGCTTCTGTATCTTCCCATATGAGGAAGTCCTAGACAAGAATTTGTTTCTATTTGCTTGCTCTCTACGAAAGTCTGCAAGAAGCAACAATACTCTGAACATCCTGATATTTAGCCAAGATCCCTAACCTCTCCATTTCTGGAGGTATGTGATCTGAGTCTCAGATAATAACAGGTGATGGTAGTTCACCAATTTCTTTGCCAGGACATACCAAGAGACAGTTTCAGGATGGGGAGGTCCCCACTGTTCCCATCATTGTCTCAGATGACAACACATTTTTTTTTTTCTGAAGGCCTGATTTTACACTTTACTCCTGATACATCTGATTTTTATATTAGTCAAGATATTTGGATACAAGTGTCAGAAACCAACCCAAGTGACTGTAAGATGTTTAAAAGGGACTTATTATAAGGACTGGAAAGAATCTCACATAACCCACCGGCAAAAAAGCAGCCAAGTTAAGAAAGCTCTACTTGTTCGTGAAGAACTATCAGGAACCTAGGGAGTGTTCCTTCCTCGCCTCTCATTTCTGCTTCTCTCTGCACGTTAGCCTCACATTTCTCTATGCCTGAAGAATTGATTCCTTTGCAACCCAGTCCACATGACAGAATGTGGCTAACCACAGTTCCCAATTGTATATAGTACAAGTCCAGCCCCTTAGAAAGACCAGTCTTTCACAGTTCCAATTCCAAATTCTTGCAGAAGGGTCTCAAACTAGCCCACCTTGGGTCAGGTGGCCTCCCCTGTTTCAGTGAACTATAGCCTGGAAGATGGAACCACCTTGGTTCCCATTTATTTCCTTTGGCTATGATGTATCCACTGCTGAAAGTAGAGGCATTCAAGAGACTATGGTAAGGATTGGTAGTCTCTTCAAAGATACATGATATAGCAAGGACATGGACACTTGCTGTATAATGGACATGATTAGGACTAATAGCCCACATCTTTTAAAACTCTTCCTATGAAAAATATGAAAAACAAAAAACAGCAGACCTAGGCAGCTATGTTTATATCACATGACCCAGACCTTATTTGAATGTACAGCGGACAATCTGCCCAATAGTGTGGCTGACCTGTTCACCCAAGTTCATTCTCTGGAGAATTTTAACCAAAAATCACAAATACCATGGTCAGTTTGGTGGTGAGAACTTGAACTGACTAGTCATGTATGTTTGTGGGCTAGTGGCCAGGTTGAGGCCCCATAGAAACAGAGAAAATTGATTTAAAGGAGGACAGAAATAATCAGAGCGAAGCAGAGCTGAGCTGGACCATGACACCCCAGAGACATGAGAATGAAGCTTTGGTTCCCAGTAGCTCCTGGAGTCTAGTTCCCATGAGGCCTCACAACAGTTCAGCTTCCTTATCCTTGAAATTGCCTACTTTAGCTTTACCAAAAAAAAAAAAACAAAAAAAAAAAAACCTCTCACTCTACTGAGCTAGCTTGAATAGATTTCTATTTGCCATAGCCAACAATCCCTGACTAAGAGAGCCTGAGAAGGTGTCAAATAAGGAGTGAAGCCTGAGGAGTGGGAGAAAGTCTCATCTGCCATTTAGCTGAAGTGCTCAGAAAAGCATCAGCTAATGCACCTCCCTGTTCACGTCTGCTTTCTCCAGTTTTCAGAAAATGAAGTTCTCAGAGTTCTTTAAAAACATTCCATCTGTATTTCAAGCCTCATTAGGAAAAGACCTGCTGGTAGAGGCTGCTAGTCATTGAAACAGCAATATATACAATTCTTTCTGAACAGGATGGGCTATCCTCACTTGGCTTACAGGTCATCAAACAGAACTTAAAGCTTGATGTGTAGCATTAAGCAGAGGCTACCTCAACCACTCCATAATCCTTCCTTCTTTCCTTCCTCTTTCTTTGTCTTTTCCTTTCTTCTTTTTTTTCTTCCTTCTTTCCTTTTTCTCAGGTGTTATTTTTACTACTAGAGGATAAGGATTTAATGATGAGCAAAAGAGACACAGCCCTTGCCTTCATGATGTTTACAATCCGATTGGGAAAATAGACTGTTATTGAATATTAATCACTGAAAAATGTAAAATTACATTTGTGTTAAGTGCTACAGAGGGGAGATTCTATGAGAAGCTATGAGAAATAAAAAGAGGTTCATAGACCCCATCAGGGAAGGCCTGGGAAGATCACTGAGCAAGTAAGCTGAGATCCGAATGTCAGTAGGAACGACCCTGGTAGGAAAGTGAGTAGAGGCTGTGGAGTGGCCTGAGCAGACCCTGGACAGTATGGAATTAGCCATACTCATGTATTTGAGTGACTGGAAGGAGCCTTTAAGCCAAGGCAGGGCTAAGGAGAGTATGGTACCAGGCAAGCCTAGCAGTTGGTTGGGGCTGGATTACTTAGAACCTTACAGGCCAGGTTCAGGATTTTGGTCTTCAATCTAAGACCAACTGAAACCATATGCTACAAGGCATCAGGTTGACTCCCAGGTTATTAAGAAAAATGCCTTATTATCTTATTTAAAAGTTCAAACTTTCCTGCTCTCTATCATCCACACCCTTTCCCTAGTTCTCATGTGCTAATTATTTATTAAACTATTCTGCAACTGAAACAGCAAAATGTAAAGTCTAAGTCTAGCAAAGGGCTCTACTATCCAGGAAAAGAGCCAAAAATTATCAAATGTATGGATAGATATACAAAGTGACAGAGAAAGAGAGAGCAGAAAGAGAGGGTATAGATCAATACATAGAAGAAGTCTCAGGTAATTTTGTCTCCAATATATCCGTGAAATATTACAATGTTGTTCTGTTCGTTAAATAATGTGTTTATTATCATAAAGAAAATAGATCTTTAATCCATATGGCCATATGTAAAATACCTATACAATTACAGTCATACGAGATGTAATTTTTTCTAAGTATTTTAAGACCTCACTAACCAAGAAAACCATTTTGAAGTAGGGAAAAGATACAATTACAGAACTCCTATTTTGTTACCTATACATCGGCTTTTAATTTGAACTACTAACAGTACTTTTGAAACTACCTTCTACCCTGTTTTAATGAGTGGACACAAGGACTGTCCCATACAAGGTAGCAGCAGATCACACTGTCTCCTGGTTGTGTGTGGCATTCTTCTTCCCTCTATACAGGGGTTGGGGACAGGCTTGTACTTTTTGTTTTGTTAAATTTCTAGGCTTTATAAATCAAGATGAAGCATCAAGGAATGCACAAAAGAAAGGCAAGACTGGCTGGGCGCAGTGGCTCATGCCTATAATACCAGCACTTTGGGAGGCCGAGGTGGGCGGATCACCTGAAGTCAGGAGTTCAAAACCAGTCTGGCCAACATGGCGAAAGCCCACATCTACTAAAAATACAAAAAGTAACAGGGTGCAGTGGTGGGTGCCTGTAATCCCAGCTACTCGGGAGGCTGAGGCAGGAGAATCGTTTAACCAGGGAGACAGAGGTTGCAGTGAGCTGAGATTGCGCCACTGCACTCCAGTCTGGGCAAAAGAGCAAGACTCTGTCTCAAAAAAAAAAAAAAAAGAAAAGAAAAAGAAAAGGCAAGACTTGGCCATTTCATATGCCAAAATTATAAAAAAAAAATGCTAAAACAAATTATCCTGCTATAATTAAAAAAAGAATTTGCCATAACAAATCGTAGTCTTCACACTTGTGTCTGAGTTGATATTCTGTCACCTCCCAACATCCTTGGAAAGCAGGTGATGTTATTATACCTATTCCACTGTTAAGCAAACTGAGGCTTAGAATGATTGTGCCACTTATTCAATATCTCACAGGAATAATGGGGGCAGCATCAAATCTGGGTCTGTCTGACTCCCAGTTCGTACTGCTGGAAGAAGACCCATGTTAAAGACACTATCTTGGATCTTTTGTGGAAAGCGGGGCCAGGACCAGGGTAAGACAAGCGAAGTGCAAAAATTTAAGGAGATTCTCACTTTCAGGTACTGACCCTGCACTTGCATGACTCAGAGAGTGAGCACTTCCTTAAAAGTAAGTACTAAACCACACAATCTTCAAGGAACCTGTGTGGTTCATTTTCTGTATCAACTTGGCTGGGCTACAGTGCCCAGTTATTGAACCAAACACCAGCCTAAGCATTGCCATCAAGGTGTTTTTCTCTGCTATGATTAACATTTAAATCAGTTGACTTTGAGTAAAGCAGAGAACTCTTTGTAATGTGGGTCTGCCTCATCCTGTAAGTTGAAGAACTTAAGGGAAAAGACCCACAAAAAATAATGAATTCTTCCTCCACATAACTTAAGACTGAGAACTACAATATCATCTCTTCTCTGAGCCTTCTACCTGCCACCTGCTCTGCAAATTTCAGACTTGCCAGCCCCCACTATCATATGAGCCAAATTCTCTAAAATAATTCTAGATAGATAGGTAGACAGGTAGGTAGGTAGGCAGGAAGATAGGTAGAAATATAAATGCTATATATAGATAAAAATATATTTTCTATTGTTTCTTTAGAGAACCTGGCTGATAAAGTACCTTAAAATCACTATCATCTAAGCAACGAAAAGCAAGCACCTAACAGCTCACCCTGATAGAAGAGCCCAGTGTAGTGGGAGGTGAACTTCACAATGGCTGAATGCCGCTCTACAGACAAACTGCCAATATTCAATCCTAGCTCAGCTGCTGGCTATGTTATGTGACCTTGGAAAACTTTCTTTTTAAATGTTTACTGATACATAATAATTGTACACATGAATGGGGTACATGTGTTATTTTGGTATATGCATACAATGTGTAATGATCAAATCAGTGTAATTATAATATTCATCACCTCAAATATTTGTCATTTCTTTGTGTTGGGAATGTTTCAGATCTTCTCTTCTAGCTATTTTGAAATGTATGGTTAATTTTTGTTAACTATAGTCACACTACTGCACTAAACGAAGGAAAACCATCTCTCTTGGACTGTACATTCAACCCTCTCCAATAATAGTTATAAAGATGCAACAAAATAATGTTGGATTGGGAAACAGTAACAATTCCCATTCCTTTTCAACTCTCTCAGCTTCATCACAGAACAAAAAAAAAAAAAAAAAAAAAATCCATGGCACTATTTTTATTGCTAAGCCAAAGCACTTCATCTTATTAGTGGATAAGGGAGCCTGCAGAAGACCTTGTGTCTCCAAGGCCACTGGGCTAAGAGTAGACTTCTCAGACTCTTAATTTCCTTTTATGCACAAGGGGGTTTCAGTTTAAAGTTGCTTTCCTTCCTCCTTCTCCTCCTCTTTCTCCTCCTCCTTCTCCTCCTCCTTCCCCTCCTCTTCCTCCTCCTCCTCCTCCTTCTTCTTCTCTCTCGCTCTCTCCCTCTCTGTCTCTCTCTGTCTCTCCATTGTCACTTCTTTAAACACTACTTCCTAGCCTTTTCTCTCCTCTTAAGACTTGTTTATGTGACGCTCATCATCTATTATTACCAACAATTAATATTTATTGGCATAAAATGATGATAAGTTGTACAGAGCAGAGTAATTCCAGAGACAACCTTCCTTCCCTCAAATCCTAATTCTTCCTCCATCCAATCTGCTCTTCTCATATGCTGAGTCATAGTCTAGTGATATAGCGACACTATTAATATTCTCTTACATTTATATAGCTCAGGAAATCAGAGAGCCAAGGTTAGAGAAGTTTGAAAGCTCATATAGTCCAGAAACTGTGCCACTTTCTATATACAATTCCACTTTTATCTGTCATGGAGATTGCAAACTGCTGGGCCGAAAGAGAAATCCAGACATCAAATAGGGATTTTAAAACAAACCCAAGTTTTAAAAAATCAATAAACTTTCCATTTTTTAAAATTCATTTTCAAATTTCTCTTGAAAAACAAAATGCAGATTTCTTGCAACACATGGCATCTCTTGGTTAGAGCTGAGAGGTCATTGCTCCTATGGAGCATGACCCACCCTTTCCTATTGAATTATCCTGAGTCCATATCACTCATTTGCTTGGCTCCTGATGTTTGACTCTTCCACAACAGTCCCCAAGAAAACATCCATCTACACTTGAGCACTCCCAGGGAAAGGGAACTCACAATCTCCAAAGACAACCCATCCTCTCTTTGAACAGTTCCTTCCATAGCTCTTTCTTAAACTCTAAAAGCCAAGGCATCCATCTCCTTAACACTAAACAAAGGAAGAGATTTCCTCACTGAATTTTTTCCAAAGTAAGCATCCCCAGTGCCTCCTCTAATTTGGTTTCTGGTTCCTTTACCACCTTGGTTTTCATTTTCCGGGCATGCTTTATTCTATTTCTATTTCTTTTAGAGGATAAAATCCAGAAATAAAGGTTTCTTCCTGCTAGATTCAGCTCATCCCTCTATCTTCTAGAATTTTATCATGTACTAATTAAAGAAGAGCTTACTAAGTGCCTACCAGGTGGCAGACTCTGTGCCAGGCGCCAGCATCACTTTGGCAAGCAGCGCAAGCTAAGTGCCTGCCCTCCTGGAGCTCGGATTCCAGAGGGAGACATGTCGCCCAGCAATCTCCCAGAGAAATGGAAACTTGCACTGTCATGTGTGCAAAATAAATTCAAGACGAATCCAAGATGTGAGACATAAAAAATGAAATTGTAGCAAATCTTAAAAAAAGGTAAATAATTTGATTATCTTGGAGAGAAGGCCTTTCTAAAATCAATAGAAAACCTAGAAGCTATAAAAGAAAAAAATGAATAAATCTAACTACATCAAATTTTAACATTTTTGGAAGTTAAAAGCATCATGAGTGAACTCCAAAGGCAAATTTGTGAAAATATTTGCAATACAAATGACAGACAAAGGACTGATTTTCCTAAGGTACAAGTTGCTCTTATAAATCAATCAACAAAGCACATAAAAAATTTACAAAATACAAATGATGCAAACAAATGAGATGATTCTGAAGCTCATTAATAATCAAACAAATACAAATTAAAATAATGAGATACTTTCCAAGTAAGTATTGGCCATATTTTAAAATGAATGCTCCCGAGTGCTGTCAGATCATAGGGAATCCAGCATTTTCATTCAATGCAAATTGAAACAGCCCTTCTGGAGAGAATTCCGTGATTAGCTTATTTTAAATGTCCTGAATTTCATAAATATGTACAAATATTATCTGTGAATTATAAATAAAGCTTTAAAATAAAATAAACGTTCTGATTCTGCCATTTCATTAGTTTCTATTCTTTATCTTCTCCTCTCACCTATCCCTGAGTCACATCCTGGCTTCCAGAACTAGCTGCCACCTGTACTTCCCCGGGTCCTCATACCAATCCTCTTGTAATACCAGTTACAGATCGAGTAGAATCACTACTCAATCTGTAATTTCTGGAACTCAGGACCGCTATTCTCCTGGCCTGAGAGGATTTCCCCATAGCCTGTCAGAGCTTCTGGGAAATGCAACAATGGTCTGGTTAACTCAGCAGTCTCTGTGTCAAGGTTCCTGATAAAGATGCAACCTGAACTGTCTTGGAGTGTCTTTCTACCCCAATTCTCTTACCTACAGTAGATTATTGTAACTGGAAAAGAAATTTAAGTACCGAGAGCAACGGGAGAGACTGAGTAACTTTAGAACTAAGGCAGTTATCATTATGCCTGGGGGTAATTCTGTGTGCAAGGTTAAAAAAAAAAAAAGGTTGGGGGACTGAAAACTAAGACATAAATTCATAAATTCACAGGCTATATCATCTAGAAATGTCCTTTCTTAGTAAGGACTGGTTGTGTATACATAGTTTTAATGAGCTAATACCCACTAGACCTATGTTCCCCCAGCATTTTCAGTTCACATTCATCCAGCACTTGCACCCTAACATCTGTGCAGTCCCACAAGCTTTCAACAGAAGAGTTTTACTTTATGTTGTTTGTATTATGAAACAAGAGTCATACCAAAGACAGTTTTTCAAACTGTCATTCACTCTTCTGCAGATTTGGATTTGCCTTCCCTGAGGAACATCCCCTTCCCCAAGTAAACTATGAAAGCAAATGATGCAACACCACCTTCTCAAAAGCAACATTAAGACACAGTTGCTACTTAGCTGTAGTACCTGGGGCAGGGTACCTGGGGTTATTTAACCATCCCAGGCTTCATTTGCCCCACAGGTAAAAAGGAGCCAACAATAGATGAGAAAGAAGAAGGGTGGGCCTGAAAATGAGTATGAGAGCTCTTTTCTGTTAATCCTGAGACTTTTTGTACCACATCTCCTCTCATTGTATTAATGATCTCAGTAAAAGTTAGTTGAGTGCCTCTTTTCAACAAACGATGCTAGGAAAACTGGATATCCCATGCAAAAGAATAAAGTTGGGTCCTTAACTTGTATGTGGCATACCCATACAAAAATGAACTAAAAAGGGATAAAATACCTAAACATAAAGGCTAAAATGACAAAACTCTTGGAACAAAACATAGAGGAAAAGCTTCATGACATTGGATGTGGCAAAGATTTTTTAGGTATCATACCAAAAGCACATCTTGTCTTACTAGAAGGTCTTCGGGGCAATAACATGCATGGAGCTGTCATCTCCTGTGATGATGATGCCTTCTTCTAGAATACCTCCTGAAGGACCTGCCTGGGGCTGTTTTAGAGTTAACTTGCTTTCTGTGAGTAGAAGGAATACACTCTAAAATAACAACACATTAGTATATTAACTACATAAACTAGTAACGTCTTCTTTTGTTATCATTATCAAGTATTATGTACTGTACATAATTGTATGTGCTATACTTTTATATGGCTGACAGTGCAGTAGGTTTGTTTACACCACCATTACCACGAACATGTGAGTCATGTGTTGTCCTATGATGTTAGGATGTTTACAATGTCCATAGGAGATGGAAATTTTCAGCTCCATTATAACCTCCTGGAACCACCATTGATACGTGATCCATCGTTGACTGAAATATCCTTATATGGTACATGATGACATATAAAGAGCTCACGCAACTCAACAATAAAAAACAAACAATCCAATTTATTTTTATTTTTTGCAGAGGCAGGGTCTCATCATGTTGCCCAGTGGTTGGGGAGGCCAAAGTAGGAGGATCGCTTGAGACCAGGGGTTCTCCCCGAACACTGGAATTACAGGAGTGAGCTACCACACCAGGCCCAAACAACCCAACTTAAATATGAGTAAAGAACTTGAATAGACATTTATCCAAGAAGATACACAAATGGCTAATAAGAACATGAAAAGATGTTCAGCATCACTAGTCATTAGGTAATGCGATTCAAAACCACAATGAAATACTATTTCATGCCCGTTAGAATAGCTATTACCAAAAAAATGGAAAATAAGTGTCGAGCATGTGAAAAACTTAGAACCCTTATATATTGCCAGTGGGAATGCAAAACGGTGCAGCTGCTGTGAAAAACAGTAGGTGGCTCCTCAAAAAGTTAAGCATAGATTTACCGTATGATCCAACAATTCCACTTTTAAGTAGTATATACTATGCAAAATAATAGGAAACAGGGACTTGAACAAATCTTTGTTCACCCACGTTTATAGCAACATTATTCACAATAGCCAAAATATAGAAACTACCCAAGTGTCCACCAACAGATTAACGGATAAACCAAATATGGTCTATCCACGCAACAGACTATTATTGATTTATAAAAAGCAATGGAGTTCTGATATTTGCTACGAATTGCATGAACCTTGAGAACATTATGCTAAATGAAAGAAGCCAGACACAGAAACCCAAATATTATATGATTCCACCTTTATGAAGTACTTAGAAGAAGCAAATCCGTAGAAACAGAACTAGAATGGTGATTGCAGGGGGCAGAGGGAAATGGGGAGTTAATGGGTACAGAGTTTCAGTTCGGGATGATGAAAAACAACTGGAGAGGAATAGTGGCGATGGTTGCAAGACAATACGAATGTACTTAATGCCACCAAACTGTGTACTTCCATGGTTAAAATGGTAAATTTTTTTAACCATGTAAGTTTCAATATTACGTGTATTTTATTGCCAAAGAAGCTTTTAAACAATCAAGAGGGAATTTTTCAAGTTAGTTAAGTGCCAACTATGTGCGAAGTCCTAAGCAACACACCAGGGATACAGTGAGGAGCAGAGTGCCCAGCTCCTCAATAAAGAGATAATTTATTGAATTAATGAATGAAATATTTTAGGCTCTGTCTATATATAAAACAACAGATGTCAACAGGCTATTTTTACAATGCTTTTTTCAGGGGTTTTAATACCCAAAGAAGCAAATTTAGTAAGGGTAGAATTAGAAAGAGTTTAGATATTCATTCCGTTACAAGACCAAAAGCACTTTTTTTGCTGCTCTTGCTGTCGTTTTTTATTTTTGTGTTTCACTATTATGTTTTAAATAAGGACAAAGATGTTGAGAAAAAGAAAAAGACACAATGTTCTTTTCAACTATTTTCAGAAAACCTCATGGTTTTTGAAGAAGAGATGAGTGGAAATAGCTGAGAGTGTCTTTCCCAACAGGACCAAAAGGATGAATTGTATAATGTCCATGAAGCATCTTGATCTCCACAAGCGACTTCGTGGATCCACTACAGGGAAGCCGACAGCCTCCTTTCTTTTCAACTTCTGTCGGCTCTCCCCAGTTTCTCTGGTGATTTATCCTCTCCACATTCTCTATCGGTAAGATTCAGGAGAAAATTTAGTTTGAGGTTTGAATTCAGAATCAGGCAAAATGAGATTCAAAAACTAGAGCTGCCTTACCTTCTTTGAACTCCATCACCAGTAAAAACCTTCAAACCAAAAATGCTTCATTTCTTTTTTGCCCTTTAGCCCCATAGCCACCAAAAAGGTATGGGAGATCCATGGGGATGGTGGCATTGGGGCCTGGGCAGCTCTGTTCTTGTAGTCATTTGCACATGGCTTTGATGGCATTTTCCCTTCCCTGTAGCTTAGACAAATAGACTTGGAGCAAGGAGGTAAAAAAGAAATCTGGTAAGTATCTCTATCCATCTTGTACTGATCTTCATGACAAAAGAAAAATTGTGTGTGGTTGTTTTTGCTCTTATCTGAAGCATGGTGGTTCCCTCAGACAAAATGCATTCCCATACACAAAAAGTAAATATATATATACACACACACTTCTGCCAAAGACCCTAGATTATGTGTTGCATGGTTTATACTCCATCCTTCTACCCTAGACCCATGTCCTCATGCTGATAATCTCATTTATTTAGCTTTATTTGTTTAGCTGATAATCTAGTTTATTTAGCTTAATATATGTGAAAAATACAAATCCATAGTTAAAGTTTTGATGTCGCTCTAAGTGATCAAGAACATAGTACTTTGGCCTTTTGGCGAATTAAATTGGGTCAGTTCAGAGTTTGAGGATCTGCTTTCTTCATCTTTCCAATATCATTGTTGGCAAATTGAGGCCAAAGTATTATAGCTAAAAATGTATACTTCCAAAGTCTAGTTCCTAAAAGAAATACACTCAGAAGTGAGAGGGAAAAAAAGAAAACAATGCCAGAATTCCTGACTGAATTCTATTTCTAAAAGAGTATGTGTAGAGTCTATTTTAAGAATGAGACTTTTTATTTTAAGAATGAAGCCTTTAAATAAGATAAGTGGAAACTCAGTACAGAATCTGACACAAATTAGGTAATGTATGAATGTTTTTATTCATTTATTAATATGTATAATAGCAATACAACATACAGCATTCCTCAGTGCTTTTTACATTAATCAGAAGATAATTGCCTAAAACACACTAAAACTTCATTTTATTTTTATCTACTTGGTGCATACACGAGGCAAATGTATAAACATAAAACAATGCAGATGTATCAAAGATCACTCATTTATAGGCAAAATTGGTTGCCACTCACAAAGTAGAAATTGGGAGGGGTATGAGGTTTTTCCTGCCACTATCAAAATAGCAAACCCCCACTGTCTAGCATCTTGCTCATTTCTTTGTTTTTACATTTGAAGACCTTCCCTGCCTTTAAGCACAGAAGAAGCCCAGTAAGGGGCGGTTTCTTAAGCTCATTAACACAGTCTGGCATATGGTAGGAGGTTAATGGAAACATGCTGACCCCTTAAGAAAGAGTAGTTGATGATCATTTTGATGAAGGGACAAATAGCGTATACCTGTGTCTACCTGAGAAAGGTCACACTTTATGGAAGGAAAAGTGCACCAATGAGAAGGTGGGCATCACCAAAAACACATTTCCCTAATTTTGCCACTTTGCCAAGAATCAGTCCTAAGCCACCATCAAAGTCATGCACCTGCCAGCTTTCTCTAACATAACATGTGTCCTAGAATGAAGCATACAGTATTGCATGGAAATCAAATGCCATGCACTGGGATGTACCAGCTATTGTTCCATAGACAAAGTGGTTCTATTTCCCTCCAACTCCACTACCACCAGCCTCCTTTCCACTCATCACACTGCAGCCAAAGGAATCTTTTAAAAATTCATATCTGACCATTTCACACTCTACTTTTGAAATAAAGTTCACAAGTCCCTAAGCAAATCTGCAAGGCTCTGTAACACAGTTTCTCTGGAATTCACCAGTTGCATCTCACCCTAAGACCCACTCCCTCATGCTGCAGCCAATCCCAGTTCCTCAAGGCATCTCATTTCACAGGCCTTTGAATTTGCAACTCTTTCTGTCTAGAAGAGTCTTCACAACCCATGACTATGGCATACTTATTCTCAAAGCCTCTGCTTAAATGTTAATTTCTCTCAGAAGCCTTTTCTGATCACACCAAACTAGGTTGGCACCCAATTACACAGCCTAATAACACCCTGTGCTTCTTCTTTTGTTTCACTTTGCAAAATTGTAAAAAATAATTAATTAATTAACCATGCAATGGTTGAATATCTATGTCCCAATTCTAATCTCCATGCTGAAGGAACCATATCTATCTTATTTATTACTCTAAACTTAATATTCGATACATAGTAGATATAATATATACTTAATATATTCTAAACTTAGTATTTGTTACATAGTAGATAGATTATATTTGCTGAATTGATGAATAAAATTGTGAAGTCTCCATGGAGATATTTCCCAGGTAATATTTCTAGCAGATGAGGAAGTCATTAAAAAGTGGCAGTCAGATTCATTGTTATCTGTCTTCTGACAATAGAGTAAATGTCCTAGAGGAGATGAAAGTAGATAATGGTTTTCATTATTGGAGAATAGGAAATAACTTGAGTTAATTGAGGCAGATGGTCCATGAACAATGCTTCAGAAATAAAATAGAGCTTCTGACCTTTGGTGATCAAGAAATATTACAAAGTTATATATGGGACTCACTTCAGCCCTACATCAAGATCAAATTGTTTCCAATAATTAATGCAAATCATCACATCCTTCTTTTTTCCACAGTGTCTGAGTCCTCTATGCCATCTTGGGAAGCAGGCGGACACACCTCCTTTCTTCCATGACAAATCCTAAATTGGGTATGACTGAATGTTAAGAAAAGTTTTCTTTCCTCAAGGCTGATATCCACACTACAATCCACAATCAAAAATGTGACTGCCCTTTACTAGGTAAACAATGAGTTACAGTTTTGTAATCATGTTAGGCACAAAAATGATCTTAATAGAAGAAAATCCAAATAGCTGAGAAAATGCTCCACAATATGCAGGATGATAAGAAAAAAATCCGTATTTTATAGCATGTTACTATTTACAAAGCCTTTTGGCATTCCCTCTCTCTTGATCCTGGCTGAAGATCTCTTGACCTTTACCCATAGCAAGAAAGAAATTCTACTGACAAGAAAACTGAAGTGGATCATTTCTGGCTCTAGGTCATAGAGCCAATAAAGAAAGTACTGGAACCCAAATCTAACTTTTTCTCCCTCAAGACATCTTCGTAATTATGAGATCTGGTTCATGTGTTAAGAGGACGAGACAAAAGCCCAGAGTAAGATTTGCAGAAACTTCTGGATTGACGGAGCTCAAGAGTTACTCTGTTTGGGAAACCCTCATCCTATTGAAAACTTTCTTCAGAGCCTCCTTCACGTCTTTGTTTCTCAGGCTGTAGATCATTGGATTTAGCATGGGGATGACCACAGTGTAAAATATTGACACAATCTTGTCTTCCTCAAGCGATTTGCCCATGTCGCCTTTCAGGTATATGAATATGAGTGTTCCAAAGAAAAGAGTCACTGCAGTCATGTGAGAAGCACAGGTGGAGAAGGTCTTGGCTTTGCCACCTGCTGTATGAATCTTCAGAACAGCCTGAATGATGAACAAGTATGACATAAGAATCACTGAAATGCTGGTTGTGATGACCAGAAAAGCTAAGAGGTAGATTACCCATTCCCACGGCCTGGTTTCACAACAGGCAAGCTTCAGCACGGGTGGGAGGTCACAGAAAAAGAAGTCTACATAGTTGGACTTACAGAAGGAGATAGAGAAGGTGCAGCCAGTGCGGATCACAGAATTGACTATGGCACCAGCATATGCCCCAGCCACCAGCCCCAGGCGGGTCTGTGGTGTCATAGCTATGGCATAGAGGAGAGGGTTACACACAGCCACGTAGCGGTCATAAGCCATCACAGCCAAAAGGAAACACTCAGTGCTAGCACAGAGTGTGAAAAAGAAGAATTGGCTGGCACAGCGCTCATAGGTGATGACCATCTTATCAGTTCCCAAAGTCTCAAGAAACTGAGGAACAATAACAGAAGAGTAGCAAATGTCCAGGAAGGAAAGATGACTGAGGAAGAAGTACATGGGAGTCTGGAGCCGAGGGTCAGTCTGAATTAGCACAATCATGCCCAGGTTGCCCACCATGGTGATGAGAAAAACGACCAGAAACACAAAGAAAAGACCTATCTGCAGCTCCGCCTGCAACCGGAACCCCATCAGAACAAATTCTGTCACCATGGTGCCATTCTCTGCCGTGAAGCCAATGTTATCCACTGAAATTAAAAAATAATAATGATAACGTCTCATCGAAGATAAATTAAGGCAGTAGTGGCTTGACTTGATCATTGCTCAGTAATTATAATAATCTTTTAGATTTGTAAAGCATTTTACATTTTCACAAACTTTATTTTACTTGATCCTTCAGAAATCCTTCGAAGCACATATTGTTTTTATTTCTGTTTTATTTTATTTGTTAAGTTCCGGGCTACATGTGCAGGATGTGCCAGCTTGTTACATAGGTAAATGTGTGTCATGGTGGTTTGCTGCACCTATCAATCCATCACCTAGGTATTAAGCCCAGCATACAGTAGCGTTTTTTCCTAATGCCCTCCTCACCTCTCGCCCTCCCTCAACAGGCCCCAGTATGTGTTGTTCCCCTCCCTGTGTCCATGTGTTCTCCTTGTTCAGCTCCCACTTAAAAGTAAGAACATGCAGTGTTTGGTTTTCTGTTCCTGTGCGAAACACATATTGTTAATCCCATTTTTGACAGAAGAATATGAGGGTCAAAGAAGTGAGGTGACCCAGATTTCACAATTGGTAAATAGGCAAAGCCTAGGTTAGACCTCAATTCCTGAGGTACTTCCAAAACTTCTGACAGGTCCCAGATTGGAAACCTTAATCAGCCTCATGTGGAGGAAGAAAGCACTTTGTTGAAGAAACCCTAGTGGTGTAGTATAAAAGACACGGGCTTTGAAATAAGGTGTAGGTTTGAATACCTTCAGACCTTGAGCAAGTTAAGTAACCTTTCTGAACTTCAGCCTCCTTCTTTGTTAAATGAGGATTACAATGCCCAAATTATAATATTATTGTGAAGGATATAATTTACATAGTATGTTAACATGGTCTGACACACATTTAGAATTATTTTTTCTAAATTTTGAGATGAGTGACATGCTCTTAGGTTCATATACATTCTAGAATCATAAGTCCATAGCCACCTGCAGTTCCAGCATCAACTCCACCTTTCTTTAGGGTTGTTTCTGATGTGCATATATGCACAATGGATTTGTATGCTAGACAGTGAGTCATAAAGAACAAGCACTGTCAGGACCTCTATAGCCCATTGCCTGCCAAGTCGCCTCTTCCTCTCTGTTCCTGCCAAGCAGCATGGCCTGGTTTCCAAGTTCTCCTCTTATTCCAAAGGATCTGTCCTAGTTTTTTTAATGCCACGTCATTATCAATCAGTGAGATACATGAATCAAGCTATTCCAGAATTAGCCTGCAAAACTCATTAAGAGACAAAGCCAGCACACTGAGTTTTGAATTCTAATACAGATGGGGTTCTTGCCAGGTGTTGGGAAAATACTCTCTGTGCCTTTGAACACTGATAATTTAGAGTAATGAACATAGTGAATGTGGACTTCATAGGTGATTCTTGTCCTTTTTCCATCTTTGAAACAAAAACTGAATTTGAAAAAGATCTCATAGGACTTTAGATAAGTAATAAAGTAAAACCTTGATCAATGTTTGGCAAAAGCTGATCTAATTTTTGAGTAATGTTCAGCATCTGGTGGGAGTTTTTTCCCCCACTGAATTCTTCATAGGGTAAATATTTAGGTTGTTTTTCTACACCTAAGGCCAAATCTTATCCTGATCTTCTCCCAAAACAATGATTCGCCATGTTCTTAAGAGGAGTTCGTGTAAATCATGCTGGCCAAAGGAAAAAAGAGGCTATAGTCATCTATTTATTTATTAAGAATCTACTGAGAACTTACTGTGTAGCAGGCCCTTTTCTAATTACTTGGAACAAAACAAAGGTTCCTGCCTTCATGCTTATTCTAGTGGAGCCTGGCATATATAATATATGTTCAAAAAAGAAAAAATATATTCTTCTACCATGATAGAAGTTAATAAGTGCCGTGAAAAAAAATGCTGCAGAGTATGAGGAATTAAAAGTATCAAAGTAAGGATAAGGATATTAAGACCATCACAAAGACTCATTGAAAAGGTGACATTTCAGCAGAAATCCTGGGAATCAGGTAACTACACATATGTGCTTGCATACGTCATTTAGCCACAACTAATAGAAAACAAGGACATAAATCACCAGCAGTGGACCACCCTGCTCCGATTACAAAATATATGGAGGTTTTCAGGTCTTTGGGAGACATGTTCCAGGCAACATTGATCAGAAGTGTCAGCCTCCTGATAGCAGAGAGAAGCTCCTAAGATGCTAGAGGCTCGATAATCAACCTAAGATCACCCAGCACAAAGGTAAGGCTGGAATCCCACAGATATACATAGTGGCTAAGAAAACGGGCCCAGAAGACAAAGTTTGTTCCAAACTTAGACTCAGGCATTTCTATTTGTGTGACCTTGTACAAGTTGCTTGACCTCAAGTCTCGGCCTCAACATCTAGACACTGACAATAACAGCTGCACATGCTCCCCTGAACTTAAAACAAAATTTGAAGGGAAAAAACCCTGAATACAAGATTATTCTCCTTTTTATCCAGTGTTATTTATTTGTGCTAGACGTTTGCCCCCTTAGTCTTTCTGATGGGCCAGAATTTGATTTTGTTACTATTTCCTTTTTTTTTTTTTTTTCATTTTCTGTTTATTTTCTTCCTTTTTCCTTTTACCCTCTTCCTTTCTCCCTTCTTCCCCTCATCTTCCCGGGGCCCCACCCCTGCTTTGTCTTTCTGTCCCCCCTCTTTCTTTAGCTTACTCTATAGTAAATTCAATTTGTTTTGGTTCCTTCTCGTGTCTTAGAAAACATAACACACATTACAGAGGTTGGGGAGTGAAACGAGGACGTGATGGTCAAAGGGTACAAACTTTCACTTAGACAGGAGGAATAAGTTCTTGAAATCTATAGTACAGCATGGTGACTATAGTTATTAATAATGTATATTTCAAATTTGTTAAGAGTACATTTTAAATGTCTCACCACAAAAAATGCTAAGTGAGATGAAAGATATGTTAATTAGCTTGCTTAATCATTCCAAATTTTACACATTTATGAAAACATCACATTGTACTGCATAAATATATACAAGTTTTGTTTGTCAATTAAAAATACATGTATGATTGTTAAAAGAATAATAACAGCACAGTTGTGCTATGAGAAGAAAAAATATAATTTAAATTAATGGAAACAGCATACTCTGCCTACTAACATTCAGATGTTACTTTTTGTACTTTTATTACAGAGTAAGCAATTCATATCCAAAATTATTATAAAAAGTATCTTTCAAACACTAGGTTTTTAAGTTGCTCCCAAATTTAATTTATTTCTACTTTTTTGCTGCCTAAAATAAGACTCAAAGTGGGTAAGCTACTTTCCCAAGACCACGGTCAATAAACGGCACCAGTTCTTCTGGCTCCAAATTCACCACGCTTAACATTAGCTTACACTACGGTCATCATTTTGGCCCAGGAAGTGGGATGCTCCTGCCCAGCCTCAGGCACCCCCAACTGGGGAAGCACAAATCAGGAGACCCATCTCATTCTACAATTGCTCGAAGAGACACTTTTAGGTTTCTGCCCTGGGAAAGGAGGAGGAAGCATTTTCCTATGGGGAGAGTGACATGGTCAGGGAATAGCAGTCGACTACGATAAGCCAGGGAGAGCATATGATAGGAAGGCTGGAAACAGCACCTGGAGGCCTGGATTCAAGTGTGGGTCCTGCCACTAAAGCAAGTATCTCCCATCTCTTAATGTGCATCCTCATATAAAAAGACGGCACTAACAGACCTCAAATGCTGTATCCTGTTCTATAGCACGACGGTCTCTCTTCTCCTCTTAAAAGTCTAGGACAGAGGAAAAGAGTATCTATCAATATTAATGACGACATTAAGAAAGTATTCATTGTGTGATAAATACTGTTCTAGGTATTCTATACAAACTGCCTCATTTACTTCTCACAATACCCCAACACAGGACATATGTTTACTATCCTTATTTATAGACTGGGAAACGGGCTTGCAGAGATTCAGAAACTTGGTTTAGGTAAATTCCTAGGCAGGCATTTGAACTGTGGTCTGTCAGGCTCCAGGGTCATGTACGCAGCCATTGTCTCATGGCTCATGATTACGGAAATGATGAAAGCTATTAATAATGCACTGGAGTGAGCGCCTTTCTGTGCCCAGGACTTTTCTAGTGGCTTTACATATATTATCCTCTTATACTTGGGCAAGGAGGTAAGTAATATAAGTTAAATAAATTTTTTGGCAAATGACCCCAATTCTAAGTTGGAACCACTGCCCATGTTCTCTGTTTTGTAGCATCATTTTTATTTTTCATGTCTTATCTGCAGAGATGGGAGGGTAGAAGAGATACTCAAGGGTCTCATCAGAATCAAACTATAAAAAGGAGCCTGGACCCCCTGAGGGCCATCATCTCCAGCACAGATGTAGGTTACAGGACAAAAGTCACGTGAACCAAATCTTGCTTCCGGCTCCTCATTACTGTCTGCTCACCTGTACTTTCCCTTTGCCCAGATCTCACTCCTCATTTTTAATTTACTGTATCTTGCTACATTATGCATTTTTATAAGCCACTTTAAATCTCTTTTGGAAAGAGGTATTGATGAATACATAAATACAAAATAAAATTGCCCATTTGCCAGATGTCAGAATAATCAGCTCTCTCTGCATTAGACCAATAACAGTGTCGCCAGAGGACTTTGCCAAACGGGTTGTGGAAAGACAGTGCACAAACTGTGGTTCAACCTAAATCAGACTGATCTATGGATGACAGAAAAAGACAGATGCTCAAGGGAGAAAATGAAAACACTTAGGGAGGTCTCCAGGTCTATGCTACTACAGCCAGCTCCTGAAGTCTTTGCAAACCAAAATCCCAAAATAATGACCTAGGCTTTCCTTCTGAGACAGTGAAGAGCCTGAAGGGGGACTGGGAGAGGGTCTCTTAACTCACAGTACACTTTAATGTGATCCTTCTAAGCTTCAACTCTGCCCATTTTGCAATGGACAGAGGAATATTTTAAAGACTAAGGCTGCTGCTCAATGACCACTCATCTTCAGAGGAGCTAGAAAGTTTGGTTCTCGCCAAGAACAGTTGCACCTTGCCATGTGATACATCCCCTAAATTCCTAAACTGGTCAAGAATGATTTGTAATTCTAGATAGAACCGCCAGTCAATTTCCCAGTGATTAAGATTAGGGAAAACAAACAGTATCTCCTCAAAATCTCCAGGCAGGGAGATGAACCATGAATCCGTTTGGTCTCAGAGGAAAATATTTGGTCCCAGGCAATTTGGATCAACTGAGTTGCTGGGAAAGTGAATAGAACACTGAAGCAACAGTTTCCTGTTTTGAAAACCTACAAGAATTTGAAACTGCTGGGTTTTAAGGATGCACAGGAAGGAAGTGCATCCTTAATGCCATCATGAACCCGCCACGTTCCACAGTATTGAGCAATATTAACATTTAACATTCTCAGCAATCTGTGATCTAATTGTTGTTCAGGCACAGAAACATTTCACTTCCAGACAGACCTCCCCTGGTGGACGTCTGTAACTCTGGGTTATCTTTCCCCCACATTAGTTATGTCTGTCCAAGGCCCACAGCCTCATTTTTATATCAGGCAATAGTAAACATACCCAGGATAACCATGGTAGGTTATCCAAAAGCTAAGGGAGAAAGACCTCAAGATTGTCTGCTCTTTGAAATTATTAATGCTCCCCAAAATCTCTACTACACCTCAGAAAACTAATGGGGGTTTCAGGAAACAGAAAGTCCCGCAGATTTTAATAGGCCCCATCTGTCATCTTTGGCCAACGAAAGCACTGGGCTAAGAACCAAAAGGCTACTATGGATCGAACAAGAAAGTGCATGGGAAGATGATTCTAAAAGTGAAAAGTGTTCACTTGCAAGGGGTTTCTGTAAGTGCTCAGAGATCAGCCTGATAATAGTACCAATGCGGGAAATATATAGCCATGGATCTGAAGAGTATTTATATAGTTCAACAAAACTAATCTACTTAGAACCTCCAGATCAGGTTTAAAGTTATTTAAAAATGGGGAGTCATAAAGGTTGTGCAGGGCACCCAAAGTTATGTAGCTGTGCTCTTGGCTGGAATTATGCAACAAAGACGTATAAAGCTCTGCCTATTTGCTCTGTGCCAGGCACTATTCTGGACACGGTGGATGTAGTGACAAATATATAGAACTAAACAGGCATGGATGACAGTGATTCTCTCTGCCACTAAAATCAAACTGGTATCATCTGCCTGTGCTGACTTAAAGAGGAAAGAGGGAAAAGGAAAGAGGTACAAGATGCCTTGGCTGCTATTCAATGTGTCGGGGTGGACTTGAGTGGACTCAGATGGTTTAAATGGTGAAAAACTAGAGCAGCTCCTTCCACCCACGTGCTGTCTGTGTTCAGGTAGAGAAGTAGTTCAAGCGAGAGATGAAAATAGAGTCTCTATTGAAGAGCACTCTGTTTCCCTCAAAATCTTGTTGGGAAAAAAACTTTAGTTGGCCATTTTCTAGTTGAATAAAAACTCACAAAGACATAAGAGAAATATTTTCTGGCAATACATTTGCATTGAAAATAGCAGAAAGGCAGAACCAGCATGGTCTCAAGGAGCCCGAATGCTTTGAAGCTCTATCACAGCAGGGTCAAATCCCAGCCAGTTGCCTAAACTCCCTGGATTCCAATTCTTTCATCTGTAAGATGGGTATGATATCACTTAACTCACAGGAGTGCTGGGAGGATGAAATGAGGTGACATATTGAGTGTTCGGCAAAGGTTGCTTCTGTTGCACATAGGGAAGATGTAAATATCCTCTCCCCAAAAACTACAAACTACTTTCATAATCCCGCATTTTGGAACATTATACACCCGTTATTTCATTTAATCTCCATACAACCCATTTTCAGATGAAGAAAGTGAGAATCGAAAGGTCAGTTGACATGTCCAAGTGTCATATGGCTAGGAAGAAAAGCAGCCAGAATCGGGACCTAGACGCTTTCCACCATACCACAAAATCCCTTACCAAGGTGCCATAGGGATATGGATGCCCTGCCTGAAGACGGGAGGTCACAGAGAAAGACATGAAAAGTTGGAATCTTGAGGTTCTTCCTCACTTTGCAATCCTGTAGTAAACATCTAGAAGGGCATATAAAGTCTGGACAAGTGCTGACCCTAAATCTCTTACACTTCTCCTTCCCCAGTGGCTTCTCACTCTGACCCATCTGCTCTCAAGACTGACTGTGCAGTAGACTCTTGGAACTTGGAGTCTGCAGGTCATAGTTCCACTCTCCTGCCTTCCAGAAGATAAAGTAGCATCAGCCCCATCCTAGAGATGAGGCAAGAGAGTCCCTGAGATGAGGAGGGCTTGTCCACATACAAAGAGCCAATGAGAAAGGTTGGGGATGACTAGAGCCCAGGTCTCCCGCAGCCTGGTGAGGTGCTCTCTCTACCATCTGGATGCTCCTCCTTCAGAGTCTTAGCACAGCTGTTCTAATGACCAGAGCTACTCATGCTCTCTGCCTCTCAGACACCGATGGAAGCAGATGAAATTCTCTTCTTTCAAGGGGGATTAGGGAGAAGAGCCTCAATGATGGATATTCCTAAGTAGAACAAGACTTACAAGGCATGAACATGGACATCAGGCCTCCTTAGTTTTCTGGCTGGGGCTCTTCCTCCTTAGAGCTTCTCAGCCAGCCAGCTTCTAAATGAGAGATCTCAATTAAGCTCAGTCAAGCACTTACAGAAAGTAGCTTGATGGACTCTGAACTGCAGGAATCTGAGGCTTCACTGCCACCCAGAGCAGAAATACCCTCTCCAGCATCACTGATGGCTGATCTTGGAGCTAGCAGTGACCCTTTCTGACCAATTACACCTATGGGAACTGAACAATTCCAAAGATGGGGAAATTACTCATCCACAAAGGAGACTGTTCTGTTTCAGAGCTTACCTGTTACTTCTAGCTCTCTCTATAATGTCAATGGCGTCATGCTGAGTCATTCCCAACACCTGCCAGCATTTTACAAGTTTCTTAGAAATTCAACAAGAGTTGCTGCTTGCCCTTTCCACTTTCTCAATATAACTAACTACGTGTAAATAGCCTCCCCACTTTTCCATGTGGTCTCACCTTTCTATCTCTTCTGATTCTGAAAACAATCACCTGGAGTAGGTGTGCGAGGCATTATGAGTTCCATGTTATAGATGAGGAAACCAAGACACAAAGATGCTAATTGCCTCACTTTACTGCAAGGGAGAAGCAAAAGTATTAAGTGCCAGCACATTGTGCTCCCAGAAAATCACATGTAGCTTTGACCCTACCCTCTAAAAGAAACAAAGAGAAACCCATTTTATGTTAGAGGAAACTGAAGTTCAGGTTATCAAGTACATTTTCAATCTGGACTGTAGTGCATTTTCTCTCTGATCTACTATGGCCATGCTCACCTTCAGCAGGACCAAAAGGTCCTTCCCCAGTCTGGAGGGCTGGGCTGAGCGCAGGTAGAATGTGGTGTCTAAGTGGGGCTTTGGAGGCCAAGATAAATAGGCATGTTCAGCACCTGCAGCTCACAGGCCTGGCATGCACAGCAGCTGGATTAATAGGAGCTGGAGCTCTGCCCTATCCTAGGATGGATCCTTCACTCCAGGAAGGCAATTAGGAGAATTTGCTACTGACTGGGGTTTCTAATCAGTCCTCAGCTTCTAATTAGGCTTCTGCAATGCCCAGAGGAAAGAAATCTTCAGAAAAGGGCCTCTGCAAAGTTTACTTTCTCAATTCCTCCTCACTCAAACTTCATCTCGTCTGGCAGCCTCCTCCATAATCCAGCCTGACCTTGGGGATGAGGGAGATACCTCTGTGTTCTGCTCTCTGAGGAGCTGACATCAACCCAAGGTGACCCTTTCTGGCCAATCTCATTTACAGAGACTGTGCAAAGTCCCAGCAATCTGCTTACTCATTTATGCAGCTAATATTTAATTAGCTATAGATAAAGTACCCACGGCAGTGTCTGGCACATCATATTTTTTCTATCTCTGTTTAACTTATTGAGTCTTTACGACAATTCTATGGAGTAGATACTATTTTTATTCTATGCTACAGGTGAGGAAACTGAGACTCAGAGAGGTGAAGTAACCACTCTTAGTCACACAGGTAATAAGAAGAAGAGCTGAGACTGGAACCAGGGGAGACTGGCTCCAGATCCCTTACTCTTAACCACTATCCTGTACTGCCTAGTGTAATTTAGCTGATTGTAAACACAAATTATTTCATATAGAAAATTTGGGCAATGTCAAAGTCTAAAAGAAGAAATCTAAACCCTTGAACCATTCCAACAAGCACTGTTAACAGTTGGAGGAAATACACTAGAACAGAGTTATTTAGAACATAAGCTCTGCAAGTAGATTGCTCTACCTTGTGGATTTAAGTGAGTTATATCACTTCTCTATGCTCACTTCCTGGGATGGTCAGAAAATTGAAGATGATACACATAAAACCCTCAGAACTGAACCTAGCATTAGGTTGGTGCAAAAGTAATTGCGGTTTTGCCATTACTTTCAATACTATTAATATCCTTCCAGAATTTTCTTCCCTAGGTATTTACATATTTTTAAAATTGAAATCAAAGTTTATATTGCATTTTTATACTGTTTCCTTAGGGTGAGTTTATATGAAGAAAAATAACTGTTATAAAGTTTCTCAAGTGGGAGAGGCCTATAACCCACCCTGATATCCTGAAAAGTACTGAGACCTCTCATTGGACAGCTCATGAATGTTGGGGGCATTGAACACCATATCCTGAGACTCAGTACCCTAAAAGTCTATGTGACCACAGGAAAAGAAAAAACTAACTCCCAATCTTGATGCAACACTGGTGAGATTGCCGCCTTCTAATATACCACATGCTGTTGAACAATCTCAAAGGTAGTCAGAAGGCTCAAAACTCTTAGGTAAAGCAGAAACCTCCACAAACAAAAAAATGTTTTATATACATAAAATTATAGAAAACATTGCTATATAATGTTATAAATATTATGTAAAACACTGTGATATATGTCCTTCTAATCTTGACAGAGGCAATTATGACACATTTAATTTAGAAAACTTATTAATAAAGATATATATATTTATTTCTTATCCTTACATGTGATGGAGAAAATTTATATCCGAAAAAATGTATATTCCTCATCCTGCTATTTTGCTATATGTCTAACACTAACAGCCACCACTGATGACACAGTCCCGTCCACCAGCAAGACCCTTCAGTCCTTTATGGTGGTTTCCACACAGGCCAGCTCCCCACTCAGGCCAGCTGAGAATAATTTACATCCCTGAATCTCTGTGGAGGTCTGAGTTTGAATCCCTTACCTCAGGGGAAATTCCCCAGCTTCCTATGTAGATCAGTGGTCCTTCTGAGCTCTAGCCCTGTAGCATTTAAGAGCCAAAATACGTGTATGCACAGGGAGATGTTTATAGCATTCGAACTCCAGGCTCCTCACATCCAAAATATCCTATTGCACCTAAGTAATTTGGGTCACTTTGGTATTTTCAATTTTTTATTATGAAATAACAGTACCATAATCATAGATCTTTATAGATGTTAATAATTACCTCCTTTATAGATGTTAATAATTATATCCTATTATAGACATTAATGATTATAGACATTAATGATTTTAATCCTAGGAGTAATTTCCTAGAAATGGAACTATGGGGGAAAAGGGCATTTTTTTTTTTTTTTTTTTTTGAGATAGTCTTACTCTGTCACCTGGGCTGGGGTGCAGTGGCGTGATCTCAATTCACTGCAACCTCCTGGGTTCAAGCAATTCTCCCACCCAGCCTCCCAACATAGCAGGCGTGTACCACCACACCTGGCTAATTTTTCCTTTTTTTCTTTTTGGTAATTTTTTAGTAGAGACTGGGTTTCACCATGTAGGCCAGGCTGGTCTCGAACTCCCGGCCTCAAGCAACCCGTCCACCTCGGCCTCCCAAAGTGCTGGGATTACAGGTATAAGCCACCACACCCAGCTGGGAAAAGGGCACTTTTATTTTTAAGGACCTTCACGTGAATTAGCCAACTGATTTCAAGATGCTCCCCAGCACTGCAGCGTAGGAAAGGAACTGTTTGCCATCACTCCCGTTAATAATGAATATTATAATTTTCTTTCAAATATTTGATGATTCCTTAGGCAAAAAGTATCTCATGACTACATTAACTTTTTGTGATTTGTATTGCCTACCTATTATGTTAAATTTTTTCATATATTTAGCCATTTCTATTTCTTCGTAAATTCAGAACTCATATATTTTCCCCATTTTTCTATTGAATTGTTTAACTTTTCTGATTGAATTATAGAAGCATTAAGGCTCTCTCCTCTCATTGTTTAATGAATATTTATTGAGTGCCTAGTGTAAATGAAGAGTTGTTCTAGGCCCTACAGATGCAGCAGTGAACAAGGCAGACTCAAGGAAGAGCATTAGGACAAATACCTAATGCATGCGGGCTTAAAACCTAGATGACGAGTTGATAGGTACAGCAAAGCACCATGGCGCATGTGTACCTATGGAACAAACCTGCACATTCTGCGTATGTATCCCGGAACTTAAAATAAGACAAAATAAAATAGACTCACCTGTATTTATATATACCAGGAAAAAATGAACAAAAAATAATTTGAAAAAAAAAAAACAGGAAAAAAAAAGCTCTGCCCTCGTATAGCTTACATTCTAATAGGCAGCAACAGAGAGAGTCATGTTATAAAGAAATAGAGAAGGATGCTGTGACAGAAACTATTTGGAGTAGCGACAGAGAAAGGGAACTTCTGGAGGTCAGAAAAGGTCTTGCTGATGGGGTATTTACACTGAGACCTGCATGAAAAGAAGACACAAGCACACCTTCTTAAGTGAGTAGAATTTCAGGCAGAAGGAACGGTAAATGCAAAGACTGAGGCCAGAATATGCTGGAGTCTCAAGAAACAGATAGAAGACTAGTAGGAGATCAAGCCCAGAGGGAGGCTGGGGTAGATCACAGATAATCATGTAGGCCGCAGTAAAAATATCAGGTTTGAGTCTAACTGCAATGGGAAGCCAAAGGAAGGTTTTTTAATAGGGAGTTTACAGAATCTGACGTAGGTTTTAAACAATTTCTCTTGATTCTATGAGAAAAATGGATTATAGAGAGGCAAAAGTAAAAGCAGGAACACATTTAGGAGGCTATTGTGGGAGTGTCCAGAGATGAAGGACACCAGAAGAGGTAGTGCTAATGTTCTACTTACACACACACACACACACACACACACACCCCACACACGTACACGAATTGCGCTGCCTGGCCCTTCGTGGTTGGTTTAATCGGACACTGTGGCAACCACCACCGTTGAGATGGCAGATGGGCCGTGGAGATGGTGGATCCTCCTGGGTTCCTGAGATACTCTGATAAGCAAACCTGTGAGAGATATGTACCTGGAACAAGAAATAAATCTGTGCTGTTTTAAAGCACTGAGATTTTTATGTTATTTAACAGTGCAGCATAACCAAGGATAACCTGGCTGAATAGTGGGAAATGAAAAGAAATGAATGAATTTCAGATGGTATGAAGTAAATCTAACAGGACATGCCTTCCGTGTATGTCATAAATACCCTTTTAGCATTTGATTTGCCTTTTTTATTTTTACGTGATGTTTTGGCATACAAAATTTTTAACATTTTTTTGTAGACACATAAAATTTAGTATTATATTTGCTTTTTTATTTTTATGCAATGTTTTGACATATGGAATTTTTAACATTTTATGTTGACACATACATATGCCTTTATGCTAACTTTCTGTATTTTTAGGTTTAAAAAAGTACATTTCCACATTTTCTTTATCCATTCATCTTGTTGATGGGCATTTCCACAAAAAAAAATTTTTAATGTTAAGTAAATATTCCACTCTGAGCGATGACAAAGTGACAAAGATTCACTTATATTTTCTTTATACCATGTGACAGATCTGACATTTGTTTTGATACAAGCTGTGAGATACAGTTCAAACTTCTCAATAGGTAACAGTCATTTCACTATCAATGATTCAATGTTTCTTTCTTCACTAATGCAAAATACCATCTTTATTAATACTAGCTCCTTGTGGATACTTGGATTTGTTTCTGAGCTTTGCAATGTGTCCTATTGATGTATCTACCAATTCTTACATCTGAAAAACATTGTTTTAATTATGAAAGCCTTATAGTAAGTTTTTTTTTCCCCGCCCCCCGAGACAGAGTCTTGCTCTGTCGCCCAGGCTGGAGTGCAGTGGCGCGATCTCGGCTCACTGCAAGCTCCGCCCCTCCGGGTTTACGCCATTCTCCTGCCTCCGCCTCCCGAGTAGCTGGGACTACAGGCGCCGCCACCACGCCCTGCTAATTTTTTGTATTTTTAGTAGAGACGGGGTGGGTTTCACCGTGTTCGCCAGGATGGTCTCGATTTCCTGACCTTGTGATCCGCCCGCCTCGGCCTTCCAAAGTGCTGGGATTACAGGCGTGAGCCACCACGCCCGGCGCTTTATAGTAAACTTTTATATCAGGCAGGTTAATTGCTCTTTCCCTACTATTCTTTTTTTTTTTTTTTTTTTTTTTTTTTAGTTTTTCTTGGCTGTTTTCACCTGTTTACTCCTACTATTCTACTATAAATATTGAAATATTTTTTCTAATAATATATTGTTTTTCTAACAAATCCTCACACAGAGATTATGAAAGTGACACCCTTTTCATAATATCTAGTGATACTCATTTTGACAGTTTGGTGTACACTCTTCTAGAAATTCCAGTGCTTATATAAACATGTAAAACCATGAATACTTCAAAACTGTTTTTCAATTTAAATGGTAGAAAGCCAAAAAAATTGACTTAAAAATTTAAAAATGAAATTTGTCGATGTAACCAAAAACACTTTATCTGGATGGCTCCAGACAAGACTTGCTTCAGAAATTCAAATATCCTCAGGTTACAGTCTTGGAGTTTGGGGCTTTCCAAAAGTCCGAACATCGTCAGACCTCAGTCTTCCTTTCTCCCTCTCTTAACTTCTCTCTGGGCTATTTTCACTCATTCAGTGGCATCAGAAGCCCCAGATATAAATACTCAGAAGTTTATCAGGAAAAAAAGAGCATCTTTAAGTATCCCAGTTAACAGATCAGTACACCCACCTACAGCTGCTATGAGTATTGGCTGCTAACAGCTCACAGCTCTCCTTCTCTGGAGAACTGCCATTAGCTAAGGGATCCACTTTTCCCAGAATGCCTGGGAAGTCACACCACTTAGAGGCAGCCCACAGTCAATGGATGCTTGGTGTGGGCTGCAAAAAGCCAAATCCCTTGTCTGGAGGCAGAGCTAGGCCCGTGGCATAATTCACATTCCAGAGTTCTGTAAGAATCAGGCCACAGCTAGACTCCAGCTGAAACTACAGCCTACCTCTTTGCTTAGCTATTTCCTGTTTCATTCGCTCCTTTACAGGTTTCTCCTTCAAGCGCTCCCTCAGCGAGGCACTTGTCCAAAATTCTGTCCCGGGTCTTTTTTTAAGGAAGCTAACCTAAGATGCATCTCTTCCCAAAAGTCCAAACAGAAGTTCTGGCGTGAGGCCGGGCACGGCGGCTCATGCCTGTAATCCCAGCACTTCCGGAGGCCGAGGCAGGCAGATCACTTGAAGTCAGGAATTTGAGACCAGCCTGGCCAACATGGTGAAAACCCATCTCTACTAAAAATACAAAAATAAGCCAGGCGTGGTGGTATATGCCTGTAGTCCCAGCTACTAGGGAGGCGGAGGTGAGAGAATCGCTTGAACCCGGAAGTTGCAGTGAGCCAAGATCACGCCATTGCACTCCAGCCTGGGCAACAGAGCAAGACTCTGGAGCAATGCTTAACAATAACAATAACACTACTAATGATAACAATAGTAATGATTATGTTATACATCAAAGCACTCTAGATGCCCCATTGTGTCAAAAGGAGGAGAGGTAATATCTACTGTACAGTCACCCCCTTCTACAAGTTCCCCAGGGAACGTTGAATGGAATATTGTTATTACTGGCATAGTCCTCCACCCTGTCCCAATTACCACTCTACCTTCTATACCATCCAGGAAGTATTAGAATACACTACATATACTCTTACCACACAGTTATTTCAATAGATATTTAATTACAGCAAATGATAATAATTACTGTCCAAAAATGCATTGGAAGGTAGAATTTCCTGTGCTAACTGCCAGGAGTTCTGATCTGTGGCTGCCACCCTTCTTTGTAATATATTCTTGTATCATCTGGCATCTGCAGTTACAAAAACCACCCTAGTTAGGCAGAATACTTGCTAATTTCCAAAGGGTTTTATCCCAGTCATGTTACTTAGAAGCAAACGGAGCACATGGCTTCTTTGAGATTTCTTCTGCTGGAAGAGCTCTGGTCCTGCAATAATGAGCCAATGAAAGCTTACAGGACACAGAGAGGTTCTACTGAATCAGGACCCAAGTTATTACTAGGAAGAAAGATGGGTTTTCCAGGAACCCACAGTCCAGCAGAGGAGATGAGACTATTCACTAAAGAATAATTATGAACAATGTTAGACCAGTAGAGTTCAGTGCCAAATTATGTGGTTCTAACAAAGAGATCGTGGGTTTCAGAGATGAGGGAAGAGACAAGAGCTACAGTGGTTACAGAAAATTGACCATGGAAACCCTGGAAATGGATCTTTAGGGAAGGTGAGCTGACAAACTCCTCAGTGGAGACATGAAGTATGTTTAGACCACCCCAGACTCATACCCTCCTGAGCCAATAATCACTCTTCCTTGAAATTCTGAGCAGACAATGCTACCAGGTTTCAGCTCCTGATATGGGACTTGACATCAGGACTAAGGATGAGTGCATTGTAAAGAGAACTTCACCAGAAGTCCTAAGATCTGAGTTCCAGTCCTGATATTACCACTGAGTAACTTTAGGAATGGGGAGCCAATGGCAAAGAAAAACCAAGTTCATTCCCAGTAGAGTCTGCAGTTGAGCTTTGAGACAAACAAGGCTTACGAGTTTTCATGAGCTCCCCTAAGATTTGTTTTTATTCTCTCAGAAGTGTGCAGAAGCTGAGATAATGAGCTTCTGCTGAAGTGTGGTCTCCCGGACCGGGCTGGCTTTTCTCTGGAGTCTCAGGGGCTATCCAAGGTGCTGATTCATAATTCAAGGAAAACCACTGAGATCACTGCATCCCTCCCATAAAACTATCCCCAAAGGCAATTTAAATATCCCGCTGGTTTGCTTAGTAAAAAGAAAACCTAAAGTCAGTCAGCTACATACGTCTATTTGAGCAATCTTAGCTGCTTTCTACAAAATGCTTAAACAAACTTAGATTAGCTTCACTGCAAGCCCAAGATGAATCCAACTGAATTATTCCACCAGGTAATTAAGACTTAATTATTACCTTGGCTCTGAAGTAAGGTCCACGCAAACTAGAGAAGGTGAAACTGGGCAGAGAATCTTGCCTTTGTCATCAGAACTTGTCATCTGATAGGACCATGATCAGACTGGGATATCAGCTCTTATGTGAAATATACAAGTAAGACTGGATCAGTTGTGTGTGTGTGTGTGTGTGTGTGTTTTGGTTGGGGGGGAATCTACAGCTTTAATCTCTTTGGGCTTTTTTGTCAGTAGGTAAATTTTAGAAAATATAAATAGTTTCATGTGGGAGGCATGGTACTAGACTACAGAGCTTAGACAAGAGATTTTCCTGTAAATGACTCTACTTTCTGTAATTATGCTGGAGTAGAATTAATCATATGTACTAGGACTCTGGCTTTGGAATAAGATAGACCTGGATTAGACTCTGGGCTTTTTTATTGACCAGTCATGTGACCTTGGACAAGTTACTTAACTATTCAGAGTCCTAGTCTCCTCAGGGGCAAAATAATACACTGTTCATAAGATCATTGTATGAATTATATGAACTAATGTGTGTACAATGCATAATATCATGATCAGCACAGAGAAGATGTTCAATAAATGGTTGCCAGGATTAGGAAAAGCAGCACAGCATGTTGGTTCAACACTCCAACTCTGGGGTCAGAGAACCAAGGTTAGAATCTAAACATCTTTTCTTTCTAGCTGTGAAACCTCAAGCAAAACATTTAATGTCTCTAAACCTTCGTTTCCTCATCTGTAAAATAAAGATAAATACTTATCTCTCATAATGTTATTGTCAAGTTGAAAGGAAATGAAAACTTTTAAGGGCTTAGCATCTACCTGACTTGGAGCAAGAACTCAATAAATGTTAACAACAATATTTCGAGACACCGATTTCAGTAAGGTAAGAAACGTTAACTTTGTTGAGCTCCTTCACTCTCCCCAAGGGACTCAAACTTTGGGGCAAAATGAAGAAGAGTTTGGAGAACGTCCCAAGTTAAAGTAAGTATAAGGGTTGGGGACCATCTCTTCTGTAAAGGGTTCCTCCTGAATTAGAGGAGTCTTTTTCCCTATCCCCTCCAGAGGTTGCGTATTCTTTTATGTCACATATTATAATTTAAATATATCACAAGTAATATTATCAACCTATAAATGTTCCTAGACTTTCTTAAAAGGGTCACTGGCCATAAACCATTGCTTTCCCTTTTGTAAACTGTCCTGGGTTCAGGGAATCGGTTGTTTCTCTCTACTCTGGGCCTCACCCAAGCTAATGGTACCCCAATCTCCTTCTTAAACAAGATCACACAAAACTGGGTGTCACCAGTCTGGTCCTAATATTTTTCCCTCTGGGAAATATTTTGAAAATTGCCTTTCTGGAAAATAAGCAAACTCTACCTTGTTAGATAAAAATCCATTCTAAGTTTTCAAGAATCGTTATTATGTTCTCATTTTATTATTGAAAACATTGAGGTTCTAATTTGTTGAGCAGTTTTCCAAGGGTATGTCAAGAGGGATATGGTCCAACTAAGTCTCTCTCAAGTTATAAAGAAAGAAAAAGAGAAAAAACATGGACCACGAAGAATCCAAAATCAGTCTTTATACTTGATGCCCATAAAAGTTGAGTATTTGCCTAATGGTTTTAGAGAGGCCCTGTGATTTTAAAGGTTTGGGGCTTGGGTCTGCAGAAAGGGTCTTTCTCATCCCCTAAGAAGAGAGCATGATAAGATGGAAAGAATACAGAATTTGGAGTTAGAATGTCCTAGGTTCAAATGTCTGTTCTGTTCCTTCCTAGGTGTATAACAAGTTGGACAACTTTCTTAACTTCTCTGAACTCCACTTTGTTCATCCATAAAATAGTCATAGCTATACCCAGCTTGGAGGGCTTCAGGAAGGACTAGAGCTAATGTATGAAACAGGCCTTGCATGCATGTGCCACAAACTCAGTGTGATAGCATCTGCACCCCAACAATCTGCCACCTAATCTCTGGTCAGGAGCCTCGAACAATTGTGTCTCTAATCAGAGAGACCCCCAGGAATTAGCCATGAGATACACATAAGATGGACTACAACAATTTCAGAATTCGATGCTGAGAAAGGTGTTGAAATTAACCAGGTTTTCTCATGATTTGAAGGTAAAAAAGCTCTGATTAACTGCAGGGACATTTCTTTGGTTCCATAGATTATAAAGATATAGGAAAATGCAGGGAGACAACAAAATAAATTTATAGCTAAAAGGATTTGCCATCAACTAACTCTTCTGCTTCTACTCTCACTTGGAAGTAATTTTAGAAAATTAATCTCCCAAAGATTTAAATTCCTCATTGGTAAAAATAAGATCATAATATCTGCTTACAGGACTCTTTTTGGAATTAAATAATATATGCAAAGCACTCACAGTCTCTAGTAGAATTGATAAGTAAAATATGTTATAAGCATACCAAGGAAGACCATAACAAAATCAGAAAAAAAAAAAAACTAAATTTGCCAAAATTACGTAAACAAATCACAAAAATACGGTGTATGCTAAAAAGTGGGATTTATGTCACAATATCATGTACACAAATTTTACAACACACCATAGCCACTATATTTTTAACATACACATATTTGTAAATAAATATGGAAAGAATAAACATGGAAGGATATGTATTTTGAATACACTAGAGTGCACCCCTAAGAGGAACAGGGGAAGGAGTAAGAATGAGGCAGGACTAGCAAAAATAATAAAATAAAATGAAATCAAAAAGAGCCTTGCCCTGACCAATGATGATGGTTTATCAGGAACTGAGGAATAAAGGCCATTCAATTTTCTACCTAAGACCCTATAATATTATGTTTAAGTAACTAGAAATCACTTGAATAGTGCCTGCATTTCCTTATATACTCAGTATTTAGTAGCTAAAGAGCCTAAATACCTAGACATATAAATCATGGATTGTGAGAAACAAAAGATCTAATGGTCATATAATCTAGCTCTGCCATATCATAGAACAGAAAGTGAAGTCCACGTTGAAGGGAAAATAAACGTTTGAAGGTTACTCAGCTAGTGAGTGCCTGTCGTAGAGGTGACAACCATAGAGCTTGAACCATACCATGAAGGCCTTCTAAAGAAGCTGACTTATCCCCAGACCCTGCTGCTGGAGCAAGGTGGATGGAATAGCCCTAGGACATGTTTGACGTGATCTGTCAATGTCTCTCTCCCACTAGGACCCTGATTAGAGCTGAAGTAAGCTCCAGACCCAAGAACAGCCACCATGAGCCCTTTCATGAAAGTGTGTGCTGTTTGTCTCTCTCTATCCATGTAGTGAATAAAGCAGTCACAGTGATTCTACAGATGGGGCCTCATTACAAGTTCAAAACCTCTTCCTGGCAGGTCCCAGTGGAATTAGAACTTAGGTGAAAGGGAAGTAAAAGAGGGATCCCATGGAAGCCAGAGGACCTGCCTGTTATCCCCATGTCTGCAGACAGCTAATTATTTGACTTTGGGACAAGTCATTAACCTCTCTGTCAGTTGTCTCAATGCCAAAATAATTACAATATCTATCATGTCCACTTTACAGGGGTGTGGAGACAATCACAGATATTTATGGATATAAAATGTATGAAAGAAGGTAGAAAGAGGTATTATGATTAGTTTTTACTACTATGGATTTTATCAAAAATAGCAATCCCCATGTTGCCACAGCAAAGAAAATTCCTTGTTGTGCTACATGGAAAAAGAGTTTCTTAACAATCTAATTTTTATATTCATGGCTTCATCAAACATAGTTCTAGATTCAAGGACTCTGAATTGGTAGATTCCAACCTGAGGAAATTGGTGGTGTGAGATGAGGGAGGCCAGGCAAATGGTTCAAGGGGAGCAGTGTAAGATAATGGAATCTGGAGACTTGGGTGTGGATCCTGGCTCCTCTACATGTGGGTCAACAGATGGTTTCATTTCTCTAATCTCAATTTCTCAAACACAAACAAGACTAATGTCACCTGTCCAGTAGGACTGTTGCCAGGTTTCCATAAAGTATTGTATATGGCAGGTCCTGGGAGAGTAGAGATGCCTTTGAAAAATAAGAGATGGGAACCTGGGCTTCCATGCAAAGACTCCCAAGGAAGTCTTTAGCCATTTTAATGAGTATACTGGATGGACTTGGAATATGGTATTATGCAGTATTACGAAGTGACTCAAATCTGTACCATATGGCAACAGGAAATCTTAGGAAATGCAAAATTTCCATGACTCAAATATAAAGCAAACTAAACATAATTATTTTAACCAATTTGGTAGATCAAAAGAAGGAGCATTCATTTGATTTGACGTTTGAAAGATTCTCCCAGAAGCAGAAGTTTAATGACATTTCCTTTTCTGTGTATCCAATCACAATATTTAGTCTTTTTGTATATGGCATGTATGTAGTCATAATAGAGAAACACAACTTATTGATAGTAGAATCAACCCATAGTCAAAATATAGAGAAGACTTAAATTAGCAAGCATTCCCATATGAATGGGATAAAAGACTGATTTTTTTGTTAATGAGGTGGAAGGGAGAAGAGAGGAAAGAACAAGGGAATAATTTCTTCAACTTACTAAGGGTCAAATTTACTCAATCAAAAAAAAGAATATATATGTATATATATAATTGAAAGAAAGATACAAATATATTACATAAAGATAGCAATATTAACAAAGTTCATGTGGAGTAAATGGACTATGTTTCAGAACAGAAAATCAATAGCTACCATCTAAAATTGATGGTAATAGCAACAACAAAATTAGCCAACGTTATTTAGCTCTATGTGCTGGGCACTGATCTACACCTGTTACAGGTATTAACTTATTTAATACTTAAAAGGCTACAAATTGAGTTCAGTGTATACTGCTCAGGTGATGGATATACCAAAATCTCACAAATCACCACTAAAGAACTCATTTATGAACCAAATATCACCTGTTCCCCAAAAATGTATGAAAATAAAAAATAAAAAGTTATATTCAAATTCAAAAAAGATAATAAATCTATTTTCTCTTCCTTAAAAAAATTAAAAGAGCCCTATGACATAGGCATATTTTTCTGTGTTACAAATAGGTGAATATGTTATTTTAAGAATGTATGAACTCCTCTACCCAACTTTGATTTAATGAAAAGTTGAGGCACAAAGGGGTTAGGTAACTTACCCAAGGTCAAAAAACGGTAGCAAGCACATGAGTTTGAACACATTATTTACAATCGTGGTGTATATATAACCAAAAACATTTTTAATGCAATATGTTGAACATGATGGCCTCTGAGATGGGGTGGTGATGATTAAAGTAGAAAGAAAGACTTTTTGTTATCAGTTAATACTATTTGACTAGGCAATTTTTTTACTGCCCACTGAATAATTATATAATAAGACAGAAAATATCAATGTGTACTATAAGGGAATGGTGGGCAGGAAGAGCAGATTCATCAGCTTCCAACTTGTGAAAGGCTTTCATGAGAAGAAGTGATTAAAATTGCTATGAGTATCTAGAAGGGGTAAAACTAAGGCCAGTGTATGAAAGGTACAGAAGGAGAAACCCTAGGTCCAAAAAGAGAATCAACAGGTGGAACTGTTCACAGATGGAGACTCATATGGCAACTGAGTGACCGTATCGTGGGTATATGGTAAGTGAGACTCCAGCCCCAGATGGGATTGGAATAGATGCTGTCTAGGTCTCTTCCAAAGCTGAGAATTGTGTGCCTCTTATCTTTACAGAAATTTCCAAATGTAAACTAGAATTAATTTGAATCAGAAATACCAGCTTCAGGCTCAGTTCCATAAAATGCAAGAGATGTCCAAAGAAAATCAGCCAGTTTCAGAATTTCTTAAAAACAAGCTTTACAAATAGGCCCAGAATTATAAGCCACACTTCCACCATAGAGGGAAATATTCTGTCCTTCACTTCTGAAATTCTTTTTATTTCATTCTCATCCTCAGACCAATAGTCCATATTGTCTCCATGGCCAAGAATAATCTCACCACAGTAACTGAATTCATTCTCATGGGCTTTATGGACCACCCCAAATTGAAAATTCCCCTCTTCCTGGTGTTTCTAAGTTTCTACCTGGTTACCCTTCTTGGGAATGTGGGGATGATTATTTTAATCCAAGTAGATGTCAAACTCCACACCCCAATGTACTTCTTCCTGAGCCACCTCTCCCTGCTGGATGCCTGTTACACCTCAGTCATCACCCCTCAGATCCTAGCCACATTGGCCACAGGCAAAACCGTCATTTCCTACGGCCACTGTGCTGCCCAGTTCTTTTTCTTCACCATCTGTGCAGGTACAGAGTGCTTCCTGCTGGCAGTGATGGCCTATGATCGCTATGTTGCCATTCGCAACCCACTGCTGTATATTGTGGCCATGAATCCCAGACTCTGCTGGAGCCTAGTAGTAGGAGCCTATGTCTGTGGGGTGTCAGGAGCCATGCTGCGTACCACGTGTACCTTCACCCTCTCCTTCTGTGATGACAATCAAATCAACTTCTTCTTCTGTGACCTACCCCCCCTACTGAAGCTTGCCTGCAATGACACAGCAAACATCGAGATTATCACCATCTTCTTTGGCAGTTTTGTGATTTTGGCCAATGCCTCAGTCATCCTGATTTCCTATCTGCTCATCATCAAGACCATTTTGAAAGTGAAGTCTTCAGGTGGTGGGGCCAAGACTTTTTCCACATGTGCCTCCCACATCACTGCTGTGGCCCTTTTCTTTGGGACCCTTATCTTCATGTATCTGCAAAGTGGCTCAGGCAAATCCCTGGAGGAAAATAAGGTCTTGTCTGTCTTCTACACAGTGGTGATCCCCATGCTGAACCCTCTGATCTACAGCTTAAGAAACAAAGATGTAAAAGATGCCTTCAGAAAGGTCACTGGGAGACTCCAGGTGTCCCTGACCATGTAGATCCGAGTGAGAGGAATTTTGTTTTAGTCCACTTTTTTCCCATATCAATATATCCTAATAGGCACCATTACTATATGCAACCTATACCTACAAACAGAGAAGATAGAAGATAGGTACCACCAGGCACACAGGGAAAACTACAACTGTGTTGAAATTAGTTTCCAGCAATTCCATGTTCTTTCTTCTTATCCCCTTCTGCTTTCAATCCATTCCTTAGTACTCAGCAGTCTCTTGCTATTCTCTAATGTCACAACTTATAGAATCTCAGGTGCCAGGAGTCTTGAGTTTATTTCATTTATAAAGAATTCCATATTCTTTATGTTATTTTATGAATATATGAACTCCTGTACCCAACTTTGATTTTATGAAAAGTTGATCCTCATTGCCTCTCCATATGGAAACATAGCTTATTGATACTGACTTAACTCTTTGTAGAAAATTATAGCTATATATTGTACTATTGGAGAACAAGGGTTTTTTGTGGTATGGATAACCTGTCAATTCATTATAAAGTAAATGAAAAGAACCTATGAACCCAGTGAAATTTCTAATCAGAAAAAAATAGAGTAGATCGGGAAAGGGTGCTTTCTTTGGGCTACTCTTCCTCTAATGTCTTCCTAAATGGTTTCTAATATCTGCAGAACTATAATATCTTCTTCTTAAGTGACAATTCTCTAGATTCTGAATCTCCAATTTCTTTACTTTTTTCTCCTCCTAAACACAGTGCCTGCCTCATGACAATTACTGCTCTCAGGCTTGTTCCCAGCGTCTGCGAAGTTAACAATGATAGACCTGTAGCAAGTAGTCACAATTGATACTACTTTCTCAGGTAAAAATAGCCTCTATGATTATAGAAGTAAGCAATTATTGTCCACATTGGATGGCGAACTCGTTGAAGACAGGGTCATAATGCTTCATTTAATACTCTCTTCTATATTGCTGCTTCTGGTACACTGAAAACTACTATACATTTATGAAAGACATTAAAGAAGAGACAAATAAATAGAAAGACATCCCACATTCGAGTGTAAACTAGTTCAACCACTGTGGAAGACAGTGTGGCAATTCCTCAAGGATCTAAAACTAGAAATACCATTTGATGGATAAATTCCTGGACACATACACCCTCCCAAGACTAAACCAGGAAGAAGTTGAATCTCTGAATAGACTAATAACAGGCTCTGAAATTGAGGCAATAATTAATAGCTTACCAACCAAAAAAAGTCCAGGACCAGATGGATTCACAGCTGAATTCTACCAAGGGTACAAGGAGGAGCTGGTACCATTCTTTCTGAAACTATTCCAATCGACAGAAAAAGAGGGAATCCTCCCTAACTCATTTTATGAGACCAGTATCATCCTGATACCAAAGCCTGGCAGAGACAGAACAAAAAAGGAGAATTTTACACCAATATCCCTGATGAACATCAATGCAAAAATCCTCAATAATATACTGACAAACCGAATCCAGCAGTACATCAAAAAGCTTATCCACCAAGATCAAGTGGGCTGCATTGCTGGGATGCAAGGCTGGTTCAACATACATGAATCAATAAATGTAATCCAGCATACGAACAGAACCAAAGATAAAAACCACATGATAATCTCAATAGATGCAGAAAAGGCCTTTGACAAAATTCAACAGCCCTTCATGCTAAAAACTCTCAATAAATTCGGTATTGATGGGATGTATCTCAAAATAATAAGAGCTATTTATGACAAAACCACAGCCAATATCATACTGAATGGGCAAAAACTGGAAGCATTTCCTTTGAAAACTGGCACAAGACAGGGATGCCCTCTCTCACCACTCCTCTTCAACATAGTGTTGGAAGTTCTGGCCAGGGCAATCAGGCAGGAGAAAGAAATAAAGGGTATTCAATTAGGAAAAGAGGAAGTCAAACTGTCCCTGTTTGCAGATGACATGATTGTATATCTAGAAAACCCCATCGTCTCAGCCCAAAATCTCCTTAAACTGATAAGCAACTTCAGCAAAGTCTCAGGATACAAA
>NW_012106230.1:164768-179148 GCF_000951045.1 Mandrillus leucophaeus
AATACCATTTGACCCAGCCATCCCATTACTGGGTATATACCCAAAGGATTATAAATCATGCTGTTATAAAGACACATGCACACGTACATTTATTGTGGCACTATTCACAATAACAAAGACGTGGAACCAACCCAAATGTCCATCAATGACAGACTGGATTAAGAAAATGTGGCACATATACACCATGGAATACTATGTAGCCATGAAAAAGGATGAGTTTTTGTCTTTTGTAGGGACATGGGTGAAGCTGGAAACCATCATTCTCTGCAAACTATCGCAAGGACAAAAAAGCAAACACTGCAAGTTCTCACTCATAGGTGGAAATTGAACAATGAGATCACTTGGACACAGGAAGGGGAACATCACACACTGGGGCCTGTTGTGGGTGGGGGAAGGGAGGAGGGATAGCATTAGAAGACATACCTAATGTAAATGACGAGTTAATGCATGCAGCACACCAACATGGCACAAGTATACATATGTAACACACCTGCACATTGTGCACATGTACCCTAGAACTTAATGTACAATAAAAAATAATAATAACAATAAAGAAGTACCATTTGACCCAGAGATCCCATTACTGGGTATATACCCAAAGGATTACAAATCATGCTACTATAAGGACACATGCATACGTATGTTTATTGCGGCAGTATTCACAATAGCAAAGACTTGGAACCAACCCACATGTCCATCAGTGATAGACTGGATTAAGAAAATGTGGCACATATATACCATGGAATACTATGCAGCCGTAAAAAAGGATGAGTTCATGTCCTTTGTAGGGACATGGATGAAGCTGGAAACCATTATTCTGAGCAAACTATCACAAGGACAGAAAACCAAACACCTCATGTTCTCACTCATAGGTGTGAATTGAACAATGAGAACACTTGGACACAGTGTGGGAACATCACACAACCAGGGCCTGTCATGGAGTGGGGAGATGGGGGAGGGATAGCATTAGGAGAAATACCTAATGTAAATGATGAGTTAATGGTACAGCACACCAACATGGCACATGTATACATATGTAACAAACCTGCACGTTCTGCACATGTACCCTAGAACTTAAAGTATAATTTAAAAAAAAAGAAAGACATCCCACATTCATTAACTAGAACACTTAATATTACTAAAATATTCATTTTATCCAAAGCAATCTACAAATTCAATGCTATTCCCATCAAAATCCCAACGACATTTCTTAGAGAAACAGAAATTGTATATGGAACAATAAAATACCCAGAATAGCTAAGGCAATCTTGATAAAGAAGAGTAAGCTGGAGGCATCACATTTCCTGATTACAAAATATAGTAATTCAAACAGTATGGTACTGGCATAAAAATAGGCATACACATCAATGGAACAGAATAGGCAGCCCAGAAATAAACTCACACATATATGGTCAACTGATCTTTGACAAATGTGCCAAGAATACACAATGGGGGAAAAGACAGTTTCTTCGATAACTGGTGTTAAGAAAACTGCATGTCCTTATGCAAAAGAATGACATTGGACCCTATCTTATGCACACATAAAAATTAACTCTAAATAGATTTAAAACTTAAATGTAAGACCTGAAACTGTAAAACTCCTAAAAAAAAAAAAAATAGGAGAAAAACTTCATGACATTGGTCTTGCCAATAATTTCATAGATAACACCACCAAAAACACAGGCAAAAAAATAAAAAATTGACGAGTGGAACTATATCAAACCAAATATCTTCAGCACAGCAAAGGAAACAATCATCAGAGTGAAAAAGCTACCCAAAGAATGGGAAAAAATATTTGCAAGCCATCTGTTTAATAAGAAGTTAATTGCTAAAGTATATATAGAACTCCAGCAACTCAATTATAATAAAATAAATAATACAATTAAAAAATGAACAAAGGAACTGAATAGCTATTTCTACAAAGAAGACCTACAAACAGCCAACAGGTATATTAAAAGGTGTTCAGCATCACTAAATCATAAGGGAAACGCAAATCAAAAGTACAATTAGACAACACTTCACACCGATTTTGAAGGCCATTATTTAAAAAAAAGATAGCCAATGTTGATGAAAATGTACAAAACTTGGAACCGTTGGACATGTTGCAGTGTCCAAGAGGGTGGAACATGTTTGTGGGGATGTTAAATGGTATAGCCACTATAGGAAACAGTAGAGAGTTTCCTCAACAAGTTAAAACTAGAATTATCAAATGATCCAGCAGTCCCACACCTGGACATATATCCAAAAGAGTTTAAATTAGGATCTCAAAGAAAGATCTGCACTCCCACATTCATTGCATCATTATTCACAATAGCCTAGACATGGAAACAATCCAAGCATCCATCAACAGATGAATGGGTAAACAAAATGTGGTATAGACAAAAAACAGAATATTACTCAGCCTTAAAAAAGGCAATTTCACCATTTGCTACAGGACGATGAACCTGGAAGACATGTGCTTAGTCAAATAAGTCACAGAAGGAAAATACTGTATAATTCCGTTTTTATGAGGTATCTAAAATATTTAAACTTATAGAAGCAGAAAATACACTGGTGGTTGCCGAGGCATGAAGGGAAGGGGAAATGGGCAGTTGTTTTTGAGTCGATATGAAGTTACAGTTTAAAAAGATGAATAAGTCCCAGAGATCTACTGCACAACCTAGAGCCTATGGTTAACCATACGGTTTTGTACACTTGAAAGTTTATTAAGAGGGTAGATCTCATGTAATTGCTCTTCCCACAAAAAAGGAAAAGGGACAAAAGGAAACTTTTGAAGGCGGTGAATATTTTTGTTATTTTGATTTTGGTGATGGTATTATATGTAAGCATATAACCAAACTCATCACATTTTATATATTAAATATGTACAGTTTTTGATATATCAGTTATACCTCAATAAAGGTACAAATTAATTGCTGCTTCAGAATAAATCTTACAGAGCATTGTCATCATTTCATTTGCATGTCATGGCAACTTAAATGGTTGAGTAATAAAGTACTATTAGTGTCTATTTTACCTTCTCTACACAATTTCTTAAAGATAATATCTGGTTAACCCGGGGTGTAGATGCAGAATTGCATAGAATTTATAATAAAAGTGGACTTGTATCCTCTTTGCTATTTAATGACTCTGTAAATTACAAAAAAAAAAATCTACCTTCTCAGAACATCAGTTTCCTCAAATCAAAAAAGAAAAATATTTCCTACTTGAAAGAATTGTTATACAACTTAAAGATGATGAAAAATAATTTGTAAGTTTGGATTAGTCAGAATTGGTTAGGTTTTCTGTAGCAACAATTGACTCCAAAAAAAATATGTTATTTATTGTTCACAATGCTTGACTCAGGCAAATTGACAGGGGGCTCTGCTTCATGTAGCCCATTCAGGCACCTAGGATTAAAGAAGCTCCACCATTTTAATAGCTGTACTGTCCGGAACATGCAAACTCCTCAATCACCAGAGCAGAGGATAAAAGACTACAGATTTACACATGGACATTTACTGCTTCAGTGTGTTGGTTAAAACTAGTCACATAGTCCTGCCTCACCAAAAGGAGTCCATTTAAGATAAAAGAAAAATGTTACATTGGCTAAGGAATACTGACTCTCCAAGGGATTCTCTGTGGTTACAATTATTAACATTCAAAAAAATCATGAATAATCAGATTACTTTTTTATTGTTCATCTTATTTCCCACAAATCACTGCTCCCATATTTGGGGAAATGATTGTGTTTTGCCTATACAAAAGCTTATTTTGTATAGGCAAAATATACTTATTTTTGGATACCTCAGATGGTACTGGAGAAGATTTGGGAAAAGGCAATTTTAGGGATAGGGAATAAAGACTTCTGTTTTGGGTATGTTTTACATTTAAAAAAAAAAAAAACAAAAAACTACCAGCCAACTGAGAATTGGCCTGTCTTTGCCTCTAATCCTGCTTCTTCTTTATCCACGGGCTTCTTTCTTTTCTTTCTTCTCCACTCCTTCTGTTCATATGGCAGGTCATGGCCTTGTACAAAATACAAGTTTCATGTATTTTAGTTTTACTCAGTATACATTTTTTCATATTTTTGGCTTCAGATAGGAAAGTATTTTAAACTACATTGTATTTCACTAATAGTATTCCCAGAGAAGGACTCTGATTAATTAAGTTTGGTTAAGATGCCCAGGCACGTTTGAATGAAATCTGGCCTAGTAGCAAAGAATGTTTCGTACAAAATAACTACTCCAAAAGTATCCATGCTACCGACACATTGCATACACATGCACACCCTTACCTGAGAACCAGTCCAGTGAGCCCACCCCTGGCAAAGGCACACCTCTGCTACAACAAACTCTCAAAGTCTAACCCACTGAGACACTCACAAACACTACTAATATGGATTATAGCTGAAGAAGCTGTTAAAACACACTACTGTGTTTACCCAGAATCAAAGCCAATGCACCCTGCCCAATTGACATCCCAGGTCCCATCTATGGAAATAATTATTTCCTTATGAAAGGTACGCCAGTAAATTGAAAGAGGTGACTATTCCACCAGATGCACTGATAATGTAGTAGCATGAGAAATATTAAAAAGTAAAAAAAAAAAAAAACACAAAACATGATGCCTCTAAAGGAACACAATAATTTTCCATTAGCAGATCTCAAAAAATGAAATTTATGAAATGCCAAAAAAATCAAAATAATAATCTTCATGAAATTCAGTGAGATACAAGAAAATATAGATACATAATTCAACAAAATCAGGAAAATAATTCATGATCTGAGTGAAAAATTTAACAAAGAGATAGATGTCATTTAAAAAATCATGAAAAAGAAATACTGAATGCTGATATGATTTGCCTATGTCCTCACCCAAATCTCATCTTGAACTGTAATTCCCATAATCCCCGCATGTTGTGGGAGGGACCCAGTGGGAGATAACTGAATCATGGGGGCAGTTACCTCCGTACTATTCTCATGATGGTGAGTGAATTGTCATGAGATCAGATGGTTTTATAAGGGGTTTCCCCCTCTTCACTCTGCACTTCTCCTTACTGCCGCCATGTGAAGCAGGATGTGTTTGCTTCCCTTTCTGTCATGATTGTAAGTTTCCTGAGGTCTCCCCAGCCCTGTGGAACTGTGAGTCAATTCCTTTATAAATTATCCAGTCTCAGGTATGCCCTTATAGCAACGTGAGAATGGGCTAATATAGATGCAAAGAATTCAGTGAATCAAATCAAATCAAATAAACAAGTGAGAGTTTCAACAACAGATTAGATCAAGCAGAAGAAAGAATTTATGAACTTGTGAAGAAAACTCACAGGGCTTATGGGACACCACTAAGTGAACAAATACACATTCTATAGATGCTGAAGAAGAAGAAGAGATGGGGAAAACTGTAGGAAACTTATTTAATGAAATAATAGCTGAAAATTTCCAAAGTCTTGAGAGAGATGTGAACATCTAGATCCAGGAAGCTTAAAAGTCCCTAATAGATTCAACCCAAAAGATCTTCTCTGAGACACATTTTAGACAAACTTTAAAAAGTCAAAGAGAATTCTAAAAACAGCAAGAGAATATGTCAAGTCACATCTAAGGGAATCCCCATTACACTAACAGAAGACTTCTCAGCAGAAACCTTGCAGGCCAAGAGAAAATAGAATGATATACTCAAAATGCTGAAAGAAAGAAAAAAAAATCTGCTACCCAAGAATACTATACCCAGAAAAACTTTTCTTCAGAAATGATAGAGAAATAAAATATTTTCAAGAAAGGAAAGACAGGAAATTCATCAACACCAAGCTGGCCTTACAAGAGATACTTAAGGTGTCCTACATCTGGAAGTGAAAGAACAATAACTACCATCAGGAAAACACATGAAAGTATAAAACTCACAGAAAGAGCAGAAAGAGAAAGGAATCAAACCTTATCAATACAGAAAAACACTAAACTGCAAAGATAAATAATGAGAGGAAAAAAGTTGAAAAGGGCATACAAAACAACCAGAAAATAATTAACAAAATGACAGAAGTCCTCACTTACCAATAATAACCTTGAATGTAAATGAATTAAACTATCTAATTAAAAAATATACACTAGCCAAATTGGAAAAAAAAGACCTAACTATAGGCTATGGATCAAAGACTTAAATCTAAGATCTGAAACTGTAAAAATTCTGGAAGATGGCCAGGTGTGGTGGCTCACACTTGTAATCCCAGCACTTTGTGAGGCCAAGGTGGGCAGATCACCTGAGGTGGGGAGTTTGAGACCAGCCTGACCAACACGAAGAAACCCCATCTCTACTAAAAATACAAAATTAGCCAGGTGTGGTGGTGCACGCCTGTAATCCCAGCTACTCGGGAGACTGAGGCAGGAGAATCTCTTGAACCTCAGGGGCAGAGGTTGAGGTGAGCTGAGATTGTGCCATTGCACTCCAGCCCGAGTAACAAGAATGAAAAGTAAAAAAAATTTTGGAAGATAACTTAGGAAACCTGTTCTGGATATTGACCTAGGCAAAGAATTTATGACTAGGACCCCAAAACCAAATGCAACCAAAACAAGAAGAGATAAATGGGACCTAATTAAATGAAAACGCTCTGCACAGCAAAAGAAATAATCATCAGAGTAAACAGACAACCCACAGAATGGGAGAAAATATTTACAAACTATGTATCCAACAAAGGACTAATAACCAGAATCTACCCAGAACTCAAATCAGTAAGAAGTAAAAACAAATAATCTCTTCAAAAAGTGGGCAAATGACATGAATAGACATTTCTCAAAAGAAGATATACAAATAGCCAACAAACATATGAAAAAATGTTCATCACTAATAATCAGACAAATGCAAATTAAAACCACAATGAGATACCACCTTACCAGAGCCAGAATAGCCATTATTAAAAAGTCAAAAAACAATAAATGTTGGCATGGATGTGGCAACCACACACTGCTGGTGAAAATGTAAATTAGCTCAACCTCTATGGAAAACAGTATAAAGATTTATTAAGGAATAGAACAAGACCCTATCTCATATATATACACACTACATATATATATGTATGTGTGTATATATATTTATTTATAAAAATATAAATATATGTATAGTCATTCTATTCTGTTATCAAAAACTAGAACTTAATTATTCTAATGGTATTTTTGTACCCATTAACTGACCCATCTTTCCCTTCCAACCCCACTACACTTCTCAGATTCTGATAACTACCACTATTCAACTTACTACCTCCATGATATCAATTTTTTAGCTCCCACATATGAGTGAGAACATGTGATAGTTATCTTTCTGTGCCTGGATTATTTCACTTAACACAGTGTTCTCCAGTTCCATCCATGTTGCTGCAAATGAAAGAATTTCATTCTTTTATACAGATGAACAGCCATATAAAATTCCATTGTGTATATATGCCATGTTTTCTTCATCCATTCATGACCACCTAGAATTCTATACTCTGTAAAAATATAATTCAATAATGAATTCTAAATACACATCTTCAGATAAATTGAAGCTGAAAGAAATAGTTTTCAGTAGACACAAACTATAAGAAATATTAAATATAAACATACAGAAAATAAACAAATATAAAAGAAATAGTGCCAAATGAACACTTTTATCTATAGGAAGGGGAAAGAAACACCATAAAGGGTAAACATGTGTAACATAAAAGACTGCTTTTTCAAATTTTTAAGGACTGTCTAATTAAAATAACAGTTTATGATAAAGTTTATAACACATACAGAAGCAACATATATGACAATTATAGCACAAAGGACAAAGGGAAAAAGTAAACAGAGTTATACCATTGTAAGGTTTTTACATTGAACATGAAATGGTAAGAAATTAACTCAAGGTAATCTATAATAAATTAAGGGTATGTGTTACCATTTTTAGAGCAGCCACTATGTGATGAACAAAAAATAGCCATATATTGTCTAGAGATCCTTCCATTGAGAGTTAAAGTCTGCAATAAATGTGGCAAAGTGATGTTGTATGAGTTCTGAGCCAAGGTCTCAAGAAGACTTACAGCTTCTGCTCTCACTCTTTTGAAATGCTGCTCCAAGGATTAGCATCCTTAAGGATAAGAGACTACTTGGCGTAGAAGAGCTAGCCAACCCAGCCCACCTAGCTTTGTAACTAGCCTACACTACATGGAACAGAGACTAAGGCACCCCATCTAATGTGATTCACAAAATATTATGAGTCAATAAGTGTATGTCATTTTAAGTCACTAAATTTGGGAGTAGTTGATAGTCACAAAAAGGATGCATGTTGTAAATTAAGAACAGCTATTTTAAAAAATGATACAAACAACTATGGCTAAAAAGCCAAAAGATAAGCTAAAACAAAATAGTAAGGAAAAAACTTGATTGATTCAAGAGAAACAAGAAAACAAAGAGAAAATGTGATAAATAGAAAGGAAATTGCCAGATAAAAAACTTAAACTGGGTCACATTAGTAATTCCATTAGATGTAAATGGATGAAGTTGATCAACCAAAAGACAAAGATGCCATACTACTAGAAATAAGATGATCCACCTATATGCTACTTGCAAGGGACACAGTTCAAGGAAAAGGACACAAATGGGTTGAAAATAAAAGAATGGAAAATTATATGCCACGCAAACACTAAGCATAAGAAAGCCAGGGTGCCTGTATTAATGTTAGACAAAAGAGACTTTAGAACAAAGTTCCAAAGATAAAAAGTTCCAAAGTTCCAGAGATAAAGAAAAACATTTCATGATGATAAGATGATGAATTTATCAGATGGACCACAACAACCTTACATATCTGTGCACCCAATAACATAGCTTCAAAATACAATAATGTATAATGTACAGAAATAATGTTATATATTATGTTACATTATGTATGTTTAATATATTGTATTAGGTTATATATTTTTATTATATTATGTTCTATATTATACATAATGTACAGAAAGAGTAGGCAAAAATTCATTTGGGATAAATAAGATTAGGAAAACACTATTAAGCAACCTCACCTAACTGATACATAGGAAATGCTACATCCCAAACCAGCAGACTTCAAATTCCATTCGAGTGTATATAGAAAATTCACCAAAATGGATCACATGTTGGTCAGGTTTAATAAATCACAAAGGATTGAAATTAAACCAAATATGTTATTTCACCACAATGGAATAAAAGTAGTAATACAAGTAATTAATAACAAAAAAATTGAACAACACATTCCTAAATGACTCATGCATGGACGAATAAATCATGCATAGGAATAGGAAAATACTTTAAAATGAACACTAGTGAAATAAACATGAAACTTCATGGGTTGATTCTAAAGTCGTGTTTAGAATTCTAAATGACTATAGTAGGAAAGAAAAATCTGGAATCAATGATCCAAGCTTCCAACTCAAGAAGCTAGAAAAAGAAAATCAAATTAAATCCAAAGAAAATCAAATAAAAGAAGAAATAAAAATGAGAAGACACCAATAAAACATAAAACAGATCAATGTCAATTATACCTCAACAAAGCTGCTAATAAAAATAGATTATGTATTTATTCATTCATTCATTCATTCATTCATTCATTTATTTTAGACGGAGTCTCGTTCTGTCGCCCAGGCTGAGTGCAGCGGTGCGATTTCGGCTCACTGCCAGCTCCGCCTCCTGGGTTCATGCCATTCTCCTGCCTCAGCCTAAAAATAGATTTTTAAAACTCCAAAAAAGATAATTTTTGTCCCTTGAAAAGATTAGTAAAAGTCATAACTACAATCATGTAAATGAAAAAGGGCATTACGACAAATTCTATTGATATAATAAAATATGAGATATTGCAACTAGCAGGACAAAAAATTTGACAACTCAAACGAAACAAATTCCTTAATAAAGTTAACTTTCACAAACTAAAACAAGAAGAAATAGAATCTGAATAGTCACATATCTGTTAAAGAGTCATATATCCTGTTAAAGAAATTGAATCTATAATTAAGAACACTCCACTCCCACTCCATCCCCACGACGGGATAAAAAACCCCGGGTGCAGATGATTTCTCTCAAACATTTAAGGAAGAAATGCCAGTTCTATACATATTTCTTCAAAAAATAGAAGAGGAAAGAGCAATGTTCAACTTGTTTTTTTAGTTAGCTTTATCGAGATTTAATTGACAGAAAGAGTTTTGCCACATATATACACAATTACCATAATCAACATAAAGGACATATCCATCACTCCAAAAAATTTATTCATGCACCTTGGTAATCCCTCTCTCTCCCATGCTCCATTTCCACACAAACACTTATCTGCTTTGTGTCATTATCAATCACTCTGCATTTTTTACAATTTTACACAAATTGAACCAAAAGATTTACTCATCTTTGTCTGGCTTTATTCAGCATAATTATCTTGGGATTTATCCATGTTGTTGCATGCATCATTAGTTCTTTTTGATGGCTGAACGGAATTTCCTTAAATGGATATGCTAGAATTTATTCATTCACCTGTTGATGAACATTTAGATTGTTTTACATTTTTGCCTGATACAAATATAGCTGCTATGAACATTCATGCAGAAGTCTGTGTGTGGATATATGACGCCATCTTATTTCTCTTGAGCAAATACCTAGGCGTGGAATACCTAGGGTTTTATGATAGACAAATGTCTAAATGTTTAAGCAACTGCCGAACTATTTTCCAAAATGGTTTTACATTTGACATTACACCCACAACACAGAGTGACAGTTTCTTCGTATGGCTTCCAACACTTGGCATGGTCCGTATAAAACTGTATGACATTGGAAACCATTTGCCAGTTTCTTATAAAGTTAAATACACATCTAACCTATGCCCCAGTAATTCCTTCTCCTTAGTGTATATGCAAGAGAAATGAATGCATATACTCATTCAAAAAGGCATTTATAAGAATGTCCTCAGAAACTTGCTTCACAACAGCTCAACACTGAAGACAACCCAAATGTGTATGGACAGAATAATGGATAAACAAACTGTAGTATATTCCTATTTATACATACAACAACACGGGCAAATCTCAAAAAATATTATGTTGAATGAAAGAAGCCAAGGCCAGGTGCAGTGACTCACACTTGTAATTCCAGCACGTTAGAAGGCCAAGATGGGGGATCATTTGAAGACGGGAGTTTGAGAGCAACCTGAACAATATGGTGAGACCCCCATCGCTACAAAAAACATTTAAAAATTAAGTCAGGCACAGTGGCTCACACCTCTAATCCCAGCACTTTGGGAGGCCAAGGCAGATGTATTACTTGAGGTCAGGAGTTCGAGACCAGCCTGGCTAACATGGTAAATCCCTGTCTCTAGTAAAAATACAAAAATTACCCAGCCGTGGTAATGGGCACCTGGAATCTCACCTACTCAGGAAGCTAAGGCAGGAGAATTGCTTGAACCGAGAAGACAGAGGTTGTAGTGAGCCGAGATCGCACCACTGCATTCCAGCCTGGTTGACAGAGTGAGACTCTGTCTCAAAAAAAAATAAAATAAAATAAAATAAAATTAGCCCAGTATATATGGTGCAGGCCTATATTCCTAGCTACTCAGGAGGCTGAGGTGAGAGGATCGCTTAAGCCCAGGAGGCAGAGGCTGCAGTGAGCTGATAGTGCCACTGCACTCCAGCCTGGGTGACACAGCAAGACTCCATCTCTAAGAATTAAAAAATTACCAAAAGAAGAAAGAATCCAAACTCCATGATTCCATTTATATGAAGCTTAAGTAGGCAAACTAATTTGTAGTCATAGATGTCAGAATAGCAGTTGTCTATGGAGGGTGGAGGAAGAATGATTGTCTGGACAGGGACAGGAAGGGATTTTTCTAGGGTGCAGAAATCTTTAATATTTTGATCTATGTGGTGGTCATATGCATGCATACATATTTTTAAAATTCATTCAGCTATACATGTAAGATTAATGTATTTTACTGTATGTAAATTATACCTCAATAAAGTGCTGTCAGCGTAAAACAGAAAACCTGTATTTGGTAGTCGGTTCTCCTGGAAAAAAAAAAAAAAAAAAAAGAAGGAAAGGAAGAGGGAGAAGAGGGAGAAGAGAGAGAGAAAATGAGGGAGAAAGCAAGAGAGGGAGGGAAAAGTATATTTACAATTTCATGGTTTTCCCTAATAGTCTTTAAATGCATCTGTTGTCCAGGCATTTCAGTCAATGTAACGTTTATCCCAAATTTTTCAGTTTTTTACTATTAGTTTTGTAACTTTCAGTTTATACCTCTAGCTTCTGCCATGGTGAGACCTAGTATGGTGTGAGACATGCACGCATGGAACAGAGTTGTCACTTTGATGTGTATTTAAAACTAAAAGATAAATCAATCATATCTTATCTTGATTTTCCTGATTCTTTCCAGACTAAAATCTTGTATACTAAGAGAGCACTGATATGGTTTGGCTTTGTGTCCCCACCCAAATCTCATTTTGAACTGTAGTTCCCATAATCTTCACTTGTCATGGGAGGGACAAGGTGGAGATCGTTGAATCATGGTGGTGGTTTCACCCATTCTGTTCTCATGATAGTGAGCTAGTTCTCACGAGATCTGATGGTTTTATAAGGTGTCTCTCCCTTCGGGCAGCACTCACTGTCTCCTGCTGCCATATGAAGAAAGACATGTTTGCTTCCCCTTCCGCCGTAATTGTAAGTTTATGAGGCCTCCCCAGCCTTGCAGAACTGTGAGTCAATTAAACCTCTTTCCTTTAAAAATTACCCAGTCTCGAGTATTTCTTCATAGCCACAGGAGAATGAACTAATACAAGCACAGAAGATGTTCTCTATTAAATATATATATATATATTTATCAGATGTCCATGAGGATTTGAAGACTAGAAGATATACATATATATATCAGACATAAGGATATAGGGAGGGCTAATTTCTGTGGTCTAGGGTAGAAGTGAGAGAATATTCTATACTGCTGCTCCTAGCAGCCATCTGGTGTATCAGCCAGTTGTATTATGGCCCATGCCATAGCATGGAAGATGCACAAAGCTGAGAGGTTGTCCATTGGCAGGCTTTTAGGTATAAATGAAAAATGTGCAGAAAACAAGGACTAAAAGCCCTGCTGTAGAAAATCTAGAGGGTAGTTTGAAAGCTCTTGCTACAGTGGTTTAGTCAGTTTTTGTATGATACAAAGCCACAGCAATATATTTTGTTTGGCAACCTTTTGTATTTTGCAATAAATACTCTTAACAGCAGTAAACTCAAGAAATAGAAGTGCATGTTACTCAACAAAATTGACAAACATGTATTTTGCACAAAATGTTTGTCAGTGTCTATCATCCCTTGTCTTAGTCATAGTAATGTCCATGAGGATTTGAAGACTGGAAGATAAAAATCTGTTGAAGATGCATGAGGATTTGCTTTCAAAGACTGTGCCTGATAATGATTTAAAACACAACTACAGCAGGTGTGTTTATACTTCATTCTGTGAACCATGACTTTTCATTGAAATCAAAGGTCATTTTGTTCATTTTTTAATTTCAATTTTTTGGGCACAAAAAGAGTAAAGCAATACTTCATAAAATATTGGTTCTAATAGCAAAAATAATATTTTGGACACAGTGAAATGGTGACAGTCATATAACATATCATTAAATGTTTCAACCAGAAAATCATTTAAGTTATCCCAATAATTTGATTTTTACATTCATTTCAAAGTGAAGTGGTTGAAAGTTCATTTTGTCAAAGATAAAATATCTGACATTGTGAGTATTTAAATTCAGCCAATAAAACATCAACCTTAGAAACAACACTGTTTTGTTGTAGATGTATTTTGAGGGGGGTATTGTATAAACTTATAAGGTACATGTGTAATTTTTGTCATGTGGATAGATTGTGTAGCAGTGAAATTGGGGCTTTTAGGGTATATATCACCTGAAAAATGTGTACTAAGTAATTTTCAGTCATCCATTCTGCTGTCACCACACCCACCCTTCCAAGTCTCCAATGTCTATCATTCCACAATCTATGTCCATGTGTACACATTATTTACCTTCCATTTAAAAGTAAGAACATGCAGTATTTGTCTTTCTGTGACTGACTTGCTTAGTTTAAGATAAGGGCCTCCAGTTCTATCCATGTCGCTGCAAAAGACATAACTTCATCCTTTTTATGGTTGAGTAGTATTCCTTTGTCTATATATACCACATTTTTAGTTCAGTCATACATCAATGAACACTTAGGTTTATTCCATATCTTTGTTTTTGTAAATAATGCTGTGATAAACATAAGAGTGCAGGTATATTTTTGATGTAATTATTTCTTTTCCTTTGGGTAGATATCCAGTAGTGGGATTGCTAGATCAAATGATAGTGCTATTTTTAGTTCTTTGAGAAATCTTCATATTATTTTTCATAGAGGTTGTACTA